>NC_066880.1:21978970-22180964 GCF_022985175.1 Labeo rohita
ATCATTTGCACTTTTAATTTCATTGTCCCCTGTCTGTCTACTTGGTTTAGAGTCTGCTGACCTCTAGTTTATTCTGTGTAGTTCTTATAATGACTGTCTGTAAAGCCAGACAATCATCATACTCTCATTAAATGAATTTTTCTTGTACTTTTTGTCCTTCGGACCAATTTCCTAGAGGGTCTGAGCTGTTTAATTGTTTTCAATAGAGCACTTCTTTTGAGATACCCAGTTTTGTAATCTTTTTGGTAATCTTATGCAGTTGAGAATCCCGAGTCGTGAGATCGTGAAGGTGAAAGGAATGAACTGTTGACCCAAAATTGAAAAATCATTTACTCTCCCTCATGCTGTTCCAGACTTTCCTGCAGTCGTACAATAGCTTTTTTGAGGAACAGGCCAAAACAAGTGTTTATTCATTGAAAATGTTACTCTTTGCTGCTCTCTATCTTGTTCATGCTTGCAAATAGTTAGGGATAGTATTGAGATACAAGGTGTTTGATCATGAGACATGAAAACCAATGATGTAACTTGATAAAATTCACCTTGAGATGTCAAGGTTGAATGTATGTACAGACAATTGCGATTCAAGAGCTACAGCAGATTTTCAATGAATTTTCAGTGAGCAAACCTTCAATCTTTGTTCCTCATAAAACATATTGCATGGCTTCAGAAGAGTCACGTGGACAAAATGACTAATACTGTCAGTAGGCAGCTGTGGGAGGACTGGTACTAGCAAAGAGAGATGCTAGCACATTACAGGACATCTTTTGATCTGTCACTGTGGGATCCCTCAGAGAACTGCAACGACCCTCCGACATTAAGACACATATATTCCTTCTCTGTCTTTGGCAGTGTGCTTTTAGTTGTGCTAATGAGCATGGACCTGAATGCAATTGTTTCCCCCTGCTTTCATTCATGTCACGTGACATGCAAAGCCTTGGTTACTATCATGGCTGAACAGGCTGTTCCATTTTTGCATTTTGTTTTTTATAATGTTATAGTAAAATGTTTGCCTTTGTGTTGTTTGTCGTATGTGCTGAGGTCGCTTCTTGCCTTTGCCATCTGTGTTTAAAACTTTCATCGACTGATTTTTCCTTATTGTTTCTCTCCCTCTGCCTCTCCCAATCTCTGGCAAAAGGAGTGGAGCATCTAGTACATTACTTCAGAGACACTGCGTGGTATAGTACTGCCTGTCTTTTCTCTAAAGCATCCTCTCAAGTCCTTCCTCTTTTCTTTCTGTTTGCATGGTCTCTTATTCTATAAAGCGAGGACAGCCCATCTGCATCATACAGGTTTACACTACTTCCATTGTTTCTTCAAACCTTCTTCTGTCATTCCTATCTTTCATTCTCTTTTACTCGCTCTTTTTTTTCCCCAAGTTCTCTCTCGTCTGTTTAAACAACCCCTAGAATGTATCCCCACCCTGCTCATATTGTTTATATGTAGGTTTTAATATGTAACATTTACAAGTGTAATGACTTTTTTGTACATTTAGACAGATACTGAAATGTACAATATGGACTTACTGACAGCATCTAAAACATAAATGATATTACATATTTGCAGCAATAGAAACATAAAGCATTACAAGTCTTACTAAAATACAAATCTTTTATATCATAAATATGGTTATAAAAATGGTTACATTTTTTTATTGATATATTTTAGATTCTTAACCCTAGCCCCAAACCTAAATATAACCACTTCCATAGACACTATAAAAAGAAAATGTAAGCAAAAAATACCATTAAATATATATGTACCATTAAATATGTTTTTTTTTTGTATTCAGAAAATATATTTTTCATCCCATTGATTGACAAAATTACAACAGCGTTTTATAAAAAAATATAGCAATCATAGCAATCTGAGAATAAAGTCTAAATATTTAGAGAATAAAGTCAACATTACGAGAATAAAGTCAAAATATTTCAGGAAAAGTAGAAATACTTTGAGAATAAAGTTGAAATTACAAGAATAAAGTCGAAATAGTTTAAGAATTAAGTCAAAATTACGAGAATAAAGTCAAAATTACAAGAGAATAAAGATAATAAAATTTAAATTACAAGAATACGCTTAAATTATTTCGAGAATAAAGTAAAAATTATGAGAATGAAGTCAATATTTTGAGAATAAATTCGAAATTACAAGAATAAACTCAAAATGTTTTGAGAATAAACTTAAAATATTTCGAGAATAAAGTCAAAATATTTCAAGAATAAAGTCAAAATATTTTGAGAATAAAGTCAAAATTACGAGAATTAAGTTGTAGCAATTATGAGAGTAAAGTAAAATATTAAATAATATTTTGAGAATAAAGAGAATAAAGTCGAAATTATGAGAATAAAGTTGAAATATTTCAAGATAAAGTCTAAATTACAAGAATAAAGCCAAAATATTTCGAGAATAATGTCGAAATAACAAGAATAAAGTTAAAATATTTAGTGAATAAAGTCAAAATATTTTGAGAATAAATTAAAAATTACGAGAATTAAGTTGTAGCAATTACAGGATTAATGTTATAATATTTTGAGAATAAAGAGAATAAAGTCTAAATTGTGAGAATAAACTCAAAATATATCCAGTATAAAGTAAAAATGCAGAGAATAAAGGCAAAATATTTCAAGAATAAAGTCAAATTTACGAGAATTAAGTTTACAATTACAAGATTAAAGTAAAATATTAAATATTTTGAGAATAAAGAGAATAAAGTTGAAATTACGAGAATAAAGATTAAATATTTCGGGATAAAGTCAAAATTACAAGAATAAACCCAAAATATTTCCAGAATAAAGTTGAAATATGAATAGTCACAATATTTTGAGAATAAAGTCAAAATATATTGTGAATAAAGTCAGAATATTTTGAGAATAAAGTCGAAATTGCGAGAATAAAGGCAAAATATTTTGACAAAATATTTATAAGTTTAAATAATGGGAATAAAGTTGCTGTTAATGCCAATGAATTACTGAGTTGAAGTTTTAATTAAATGGTTACAAAGCAAGCAACAAACTTTTGTATCTATACAATTTTATGTAGGATGGTAATTTTCTTCAAAATTTCATCTTACCAGTCATCTTGCCTAGTAAAATTATAATTTAGTATTGATACTAAGGTGAGAGAGCTTGGTGTTGTACAAAATCCACATTTTTGGCCTGTTTTTCTTTTCTTTTCTTTAAAGTCAAAATTATGAGAATAAAGGCTAAATATTTTGAGAATAAAATTAAAATAATGGGAATAAAGTTGAAATAATGAGAATAAAGTCAAAATTTTGAGAATAAAGTCAAAATATTTTGAGACTATGGTCAAAATATTTTGAAAATAAAGTCAAAATTATGAGAATAAAGCCAAAATATTTCGAGAATAAATCTTAAATAATTTATAAATAATTAATTGAATATGTCTGAAAATACATAATTTCAGATAAAATTTTCAAATTATAATTTCAGATAAAACAAATAAGTCAGCTGCCTTAAATAAATGTGATTGAAAATGTAGTTGCTTTATACCAGGGATGGGCAACTTTACCACTGTACATTGTCCTGCAGAGTTTAGCTTCATTCTTAATCAATCACACCTGAAACATCTAACCAAAGTCAGGCAGGTGTGTTTAATAAAGGAGGAGCTAAACTCTGCAGGACAGTGGCCCTTCTGAACCAGTTGCCCATCCCTGATTTACTGTATACTGTTTCAAACCTGTTTCAAAGTTGAACAAATCAAGGTAGCTTCTGACCTCCTCACATATCCATTTTTACTGTTTTCTAACTTCGTCTCCTGTTGTTTTTATTGACATTTCTGTCTTCTTCTTCGAGTAGTTTTAAAAGCAACAGCCCAACTTTTTGCTATAGTGAAATTCACAGCATGCACACTGTGTGCGAGATGTAGTGCCAAATGAATAGCTGAAGCAAATATTGGGATTAACTCCTGAGGCTTAGATCCAGACCAAGATCTGTATGCCCAGGAACCAGACTGTCCATTTTAAATGGAGAAATGAAGAAAATACTAAATTAATTCCAGCATTCATTTCAAACATTGCACCTCAGACTGTCAGACCAAGACATCAAACAATAAGACAAAGACCCAATCCAACCCTGGTAGAAAAAAACACCATATGCTGGTAGGTATGTTTTGATGCTGGGATGCTGGTTTAAGATGGTCCTTTGCTGGATTATGCTGGTCTATGCTGGTCCTTTGCTGGTTTATGCTGGTCCTTAGCTGGTCATGTTGCTGGTCAAGGACCAGCATAAACCAGCAAAGGACCATCTTAAACCAGCATCAAAACATACCTAACCAGCATCTAAGCATCAAAACCTATTTACCAGCATATGCTGTTTTTTTCAACAGGGAAGGCTGTATTTATGTAGTCCTGAGAGGTCTCAAACTCAAGACCATCAGACCAAAATGTTCTACTGTACACAATTAGCCCTTTTTTGTTGGACTTTTAAAAATTGTGAATGCAAGGTATACTGATACTACAGGGCTCGACAATAAGGAGTGCCTGATGGCCCAGGGAAGCGTGAAAGACGCTCGGGACAGTTGATGAATTTGTCACTGCCCCGATCGGGCCACTGCCGCATCGTCACGAAAGTTTATCATTTGAACTTGTTTTTAAGCCTTGTTCATTTAAAATTTTAAGCGATCACAGAGAGACGTGTCTCTGAAGACCAAATAACCTATAAAAGTATGTCGCTTTAACAATGATTAATCTATATTTAATTTAGGCTATACAGTGGAGTACAGATGCACTGATCGACCGGACATATTTCAACCGATCTAGGCTGGGCTCGCACAGGAACTGCATGGAGGTCAGATCAGGGTTCACAATGCGCGAAATATAGGAAATATTATCCTACATATTGAATCGGGGATTCATATGTCTCTGAGGGGAACTGACTATTTAAAGAAAAGTTTACATGGCGTTTTCTCTTCATTTGCCTCTGTATAATGCATTTAAACTAGCGTTCATAAGCACGGCTCTGCTTTGTTTACAGCTGTAACCAAATAAACGTAATATCGCTGTTATTCCATAAGTGCCACCTACTGGCAGAGAGTTTTTTCAGTCTGTGCTGTTTTTCCCTACAGCATCTTTTCATTTATAATAAAATATTAATGAAAATAAAAGAATTTTTGCACAGACAAATAATGTTTGAACTTTATACTTGTTAGGCTAGTAGGTTTTGATGTGGTATCGAAATTGGAATCAAGAATTGTACTATTTAATTGGTATATAATAGTTGGTGTCACATAAGCTTATTTATTAAAATAAAAGATAACATGAGTCAGAAACAATGACAACAGAAACTATTTCATTTTTTTGTGGCAGGGCCAGTGAAAACTTTAACTGGGCAAGTAAAAATTTGAACAACTGGCCCGACCGGGCCAGTACAAAAAATCCTTAGCGTTGAGCCCTGTAGTAAAAAAAATGCAGAACGAAAATATAAAATGTAAAAAAAAAAAAATATGATTCCGGCATTGTGAAAAGTCAGTCAGTGTGACACTCAGTGAACCAGCTGAGTGATGAGAATTGGTAGACACAGCAAAAGATGTTGATTTTTATAGCTTTGCCCTTAACTCACTAAAAAAAGCAGCACTTTAGCAAAATCAGTGCTGAAGCAAAATATGAAATTACTTGGCATTTTGAGAAAACATGTTAACTTAAAAACCAATCAGTCTGCAAACAATGCCACAAGACCTGTGCTAATCCCGAATTACAATGGCCTCAGCTACTGACAAGTGTGCAGAATTATCAATGTTGTTGTATAATTTTCACTCACTAGTTCTTAACTGTATGTTTGAGTGCTTATGGTCCCTGTTAATGTCAACGAAGTACTGAGTTGAAGTGTTAATTGTTAAAATGCTTACAAAGCAAGCAACAAACTTTTGTATCTACACAATTTTATGTAGGACATTAATTTTCTATTTCATCTTACCAGTCATCTTGCATAGTAAAATTATAATGTAGTATTGATAATAAAGTGAAAGAGCTTGGTATTGTACAAAATCCACATTTTTGGCCTGTTTTTTTTTCTTTTCTTTTCTTTTTTCTTTTTTTCTTCAATCAGTGCAACCAACAAAAGCAACAGCGAGAATGAAAGACTTTCCAAAATTTATTTCATATTTTGCTTTCACATGCTAAAGTACTTAAAGTTACAGAAAATCACACTTTTAAGGGGCATGTTAATTACTTTTATCAAAGCCCTTCTGTCTTCATGTAGTGCTTAGTTCTTCATTTTTCAGGTAGTGGTCATTTATGATTATTGTAATAATACTGTATACCTGATTATACAACATCTTCCCTCACATCAGTCATCCTTTTTGTTTTGTATAAGTAGGGAACATAGAGTACATGGGCCTTGAGGCATAATTATGTGATGTGCTTTTATGTTCTGCAGTTTGTTCTTCACACCTCATTGCCATGTAAACACCTCTTTCAGACCAAACCGTCACACAAAACTGAAGCTTCCCTTGACTCCCTGCCTTTAGAAAGAGACATTATTGTAATTCAGATAATTATTTGAAATGCTGGCTGTAGCTAGAGGTGGTAGGTTATCATTATTAAAATACATATTTGGAGTCAATGTAGATGTGAATACATAGAAATGAAAAGAAACAGCAGCACCCCGCATCAGCTATCATTTCGAGTGATGCGTTTCATGGAATAAAAGGTTTTCCAACTGAGAGAAAGTCATTTGTAGAGAACTGAGGGCTCTTCATATTGGGGGAGTCTTTCGACAGCTCATTTCACTCACCAATGTATGTACGCTTTTGTAGTTTTTATATTTTTCTCTGGTCCCTCTTCTTTCTTTACTTCTCTTCAACGTGTCAGTCTACCTTTTTCCCTCCCTCCGTATTGTCTTTCTGCTCCAGAACTCTGTCACCTTTTCTCAGCTGCCTTATTTTAATTCTTGGTGAGCTGTCATAAATTATGTATGAACAGCTGAGCACCCTACACACCTTCCACTAAGACTTCCTCTGAAGTTTTGACGGGGTTGTAGGTGTTCTCAGGTTAGCCCAATTGAGACTTCACCTTTCCAGACAAAACCCTTACTGCCCTGTCTCGTCCATTCTGAACCACAGACTGGGGAAAAAAATCTTCAAAGGATTATATTTTTGAGAAAAGGTCTGGGTCCTGAAATTGGCACAAAACAGAGAGATAGGCTCAGTCAATAAAACAAGCACACAGCACTGCATTGTATGAAGGATGGTATCCATTAGAGGGTGCTATGAACCAGGAAATGAAGCATTTGTGAAGTAGAGGAGATAATGGAGACTGGCTACAGGGATTTTTTTAGACCAATAATGTGGATTTTGTCATTATTTACTCACCCTCATGTTGTGCATATGTGATAACTTTGTGTGAACCAATTCTTTTGAGTCTGAACTTTTCAGTGGATTAGTTAATTCAGTTCACAGAACCAATCTTAATGATTTGTTTTCGAACATACTGAACTAATTAGTTAACAGCTTACTAGAGGGAAAGGCTGTCATTGAATTATACATGGATTGCATTAAACACTGGTAACAAGTGGATGTAAATGGGTAAAATCCATGGAATAAGAGAATTTTTTTTGTGCCTTTTGATGTCAAAATCAGAATGCAAATAATTTTTATAGAATACTATTGTCAAAGACGCCATTTTAAAGCTAAACACAGACATTTAAACAGACATACTATGGATGAAAACTGCTGTGATTACTCGACTTTTAAAGCATAAATTTGATTTAAACAATAGGTCTACATAATATTCACATATGCCGTTCATAGGGGACGTGTTGTATTATCCCATAGAGTTATAGCATGAAATCTTATTTAAACCCATTACTATTAACATTTTTACATAACATTTTTTTATTTTATCTTTCTCACAAATGCAAGTTTATATCTCCTAATATGGACTTTATAACTCTTTTTAACAAAACTAGTGAGTTTGTTACTTCTGAGGGGAAAAAAGACAGAATTGTGGGATATAAACTCTGAGCTGAGGGGAAAAGAGAGAATGACGAGTTGTTTTTCCTCTAGAGTTGTGAGATATAATCTCGGAATTGCGAAAATAAAGTCAGAATTTTGAAATATAAAATCATATTTACCTTTTTTATTCTTTTATTCCATGGCTCCATAGACTGCCACTTGAACCGCCCACAAAAAGAAAAAAACGTCATCCCTGTTTCAGATCTGTAAGACTATCCTAATATCTAACAGTCAATTTCGTTGAAGAACAGTGGGTGACAAGCTCTTGTAATATGTATTGATGCAACATTTTGAAAATGACATCTAATTAATATAATCTATACTCTTTTTAAATCTAAGTATTTTGTACCGTATCCGTGTAATTCTCTTGCCATAAAGGCTATCTCTCCCGGGTTTTCTGCAACCATGCTGCGCGTGCATCCTGAATGTTTACAAACAGATAATTGGTCCATAAGTCATCTCTGTGTTTTAAAATATGAAATCTTAACTAACTTTTGCATGGTATTTTTGTGAGGATAACATTAAGGGACATGGGTGACTATTCCTAAAGCTCTGTTTGCATGGAATAAATGCCACCCACCAGAAATCATCTACCAGCACCAACAGCAAAGCAGACATCAAAGACTCAGCTAAATATTACTATACTCCAGCACCTCAGTGTCCTGTATACCACAGAGCCTTGCGTCACATGGAATAATTCACTTTGTGATGGATAGGTTGGCTTCTCTATCAACATCATGTGTATTTCTTGTGATCAAGAGTTTGCAGGCAGAAATTTGTCTTTGTGCCATCCTTAGAAAAACTTGTCCTACTTTGGATGTTTTGAACTTTGTGACAATACTAGCTTCTCTGTTCTAGATGCTTTTTGGTGCCAGTCGTAAGTTGTTAACTTGAATTGCGTACTTGTTTGTCAGTCTGAGAGTGTGCTTGAGTGCATGTTCTGCTTTGACAATGACCTCATCACCTCACGTGTAAGTCCGCATCATTGCTAATGAGTGTGGAGAGGCTGAGATCCACTTCGCCAAGAACTGTAAGGATCAAAGCCCTCTCAGACAGCTTGTCATGTGTGGATGCTTCACTCTGTCTCACTTAAGTCTGAGTTAACATCCAGAGCAGGTTCGTCTGAAGTTGTGTGGCAAAAGCTGGTGATAGTGTCTCTTAGAGCATGGTCGATATATCAGTTTATCAACACATATAGTTGCATTTTCATACATTATTATTATTAGTATGTGGAAAAATCAATATTTATAGTAGATTCTAGATTAGATTTTAGATTCTTTATAATCCTTTCATTAGCACATCCTTCATTAGCACTGAAGGGTTCAACTTCTGGTTAAATTAAACTAATTACGGACTCTTTGTTGAGTAGAGATCCATGTCGATCTACACAAAAAAGTGGGTTTAAAACATCAACAGAGAAAAGCCAAAGTATGTATGCACTGAGCCTTACCATTACATATAGTCATGGAACAATAAATCAATCATATAAGAGATTTAAAAGTATAGTTCACTCAAAAATGAACAATCTGTCATCATTTACTGTTATAGTATATAGTTTTCTTTCTTCTGTGGAACACAAAAAACGTCCAACTTTTTTGCCATCAACTTCACTGTAAAGAAAAACAGAAGCATTTAAGCAGTTTCCAAATAGTATTAATAAAAACATGGTCTGTTGTCCTAAGTGAAAATATTGAAACGTCTGACGAAATACAACAAGGTTGTCGAAAAGTCTGATCTGATTTTAACATTTTTCAAATGTAATTAGTCATTTAAGTGACAGTATAAAATATTGGATATGGCTTTAATTTAAATTTTTGCTTATTAGTATGGTTGAATTGGATCATGAAGGATCAGATCAAGACAATGGTTAATAAAATGGGATATTAAAGGATATTTGTGTTATTTAACATTTCATTTTTGCAGGTTTGCATCATATTGCAGGTGTGCATTTTACTGATTTCATTCATTTTGAGGAATACTGAAGCTGTGAGATAAATATGCATGTTCACATTTAGTTTAGAACTACTGAAACATAATTTTACACAGTGCACACAAATCCTCTGCATTTACTCCCGATTTCTCTCAAAATATGGTCAGGAGAGCTGTCAGTCAATAAATGGGAAAACAAAGTAACTGGCGTTACTTCTTTAAAAAAATAACTCGGATATGTTCTTGTAAATTAAAAACTAATGCGTTACTTTACTAGTTACTTAAAAAAGTAATCTGATTACATAACTTGCGTTAATTGTAAGTACCCCCAACACTGGTCAGTAGTTTTGAAGCATAGTGTTTATTTATTTTTAATTTAGTTAATAATTACTAAACATTCTCATAGTTAAAGGATTACTTTTTATTTTCGAATAACGTTTTTTCATTAAGTGGAAAGCTTTTGTTCAAATTATTGAATTTTAAATTTTTCAGTTGATTCATTTAGCAATTTTAGGAAAATAGGTTAACCTCTTGTTCTGTCCTTTTGTATTTTTTTTTTTCTTTTAAACCAGTGATTTTTAAAAACTTTTTAAAAACTCAGATCAAATCTAGTAACTGAAGAATTACCCTAATATGGCCATTTTGAAATGAGATCAAACTAATGTTCATTAATTACTTCTTATTTTTTCTCTCCAATAGCTGCAAATACTACAGACTTCCAGATTCTTACCCAACACGCTCCACAACCGTGAAGGACTGTCAAGTCCAACCTCTTCAGAGGCGCCTTGTGACCGTTTGGATGCCAAGCCTGGTCACCACCCACTGACGCCCCAGTCCTGCTCCCCAGACCTACAAAGTCCCACCACTGTTGAGTCTACCCCAAACTGTGCTGTACCAACGGTAACTATATCTGCTGATAGCTCTGCTGCCTCCTCTTCCAGAACATTTCAGAGCTCTGATCCTGCTGAGCTTGGCCTCATGAGCAGCCGGCTTAAAATCAATGAGCCAGCAAGCCCACCAGCTTCTGCCAGCTTTTGCTCTAAGCTAGAGACAGGTATACAAAAACTTCCTTTGAGAAGAAGCAGTTTTTCAACCCTACAGCCACCCACTTATATTAAGAGAGCTTCAACATTCATCAAGCCCCAGGAAGTACAGCAGGTCAGTATGTTCACCGGAGCCCTGGGTAGGTTTGGAGCCACAGGTCTATCCAGAACAAGACATCAACCTTTATCAGCTCCCGGACTACCTTGCATCAACCCAGTCCGACAAACAACCATGCACAGCACTACTGTACCAATATTTAACCAACAAAATCAAGGATACAGACAGTCCTTATTGCTCAGAAAGATAGAGAGCAGTTTGCCCAGAGCCATTGCCCCCCTCCAGCCCAAACATTCCCGCCTTCCTAAGCCAAAGACACTTTCTTCTCTCCCAAACCCTGCTGCTCAACAAGGTCAAACAACAACCTCCCCCGCTCTGTCTTCTCGTATGCTTCCACAATTCTAGATTAGCTAAGCAAGGCTTCAGGCATCCCACCAGAGTGTAGAAAAGCTGCTGCTTAAGGCTCTGTTTGTATCAAGTATCTTGCTAGTTATGCTTACCATGTACAAAACATGACATAATGCACAAAGTTGTAAGAGACACTATTGTCCAACTTGTACCTTTGCACCTTGCATAAGATAGTGCTTCTTTGATAGATTATCAAGGCGCCACTTCTCTAGGACAACGACCAAAACCAAGCAGAGTATTGTTATTGCTCCCACATAATCTTTTTGTATCGCTCTTATTGATCCTTTTGAGAGAGACTTGCATTTTCTTGTCTTAACTAACACCATGTTATGTGCACCGCGTGGGCCATGATGAGGGGTGCCCACTGAGATTTTGAGAGGAGCCGTCTTTTCCAATTGCTTCTCTACCCATCTCTCTTTGTACCTTTGTTCTTTGCCGCTAGCATGAAGATTGCGTCCTGCTGGAATTGGCCTCCCACCACCGTACCTAATAAGAGCAAGTTCTGGAAGCCAAGTCAATCTTACAGCAGAATGAGTTGTAAGGTGTGAACATAATGTAAAATGAAAAAAATCTGTCTGTGAGGAACATTAGTCTATACAGTGAGACAGTTTGAAGAGATTGGCATAGCTACTTTACAATTAGAATGATTTTGCCAAGTAGGACATGTTTTTTGATTGTTGGTCCTGGACCACATTCATCAGATTTGAAGGGGATATTGGATGCAAGATTCAATTTTAATTGTGTTATAGCAGTGTGGACACAACAAAAAAATACATTTACTCCTTTTTTTTTAATCCCCAAGAAAACTAAGCAGTCTCAGTTATCAAGCTGTTTTTATTTTCTGAGGAGTATGACATCATACTGTTCAGACCCTGCCCCCTGACTACTGATGGACTGTCCCGTATTAGCATATTTCCGCCCTCAGCCACTTGTACATTTTCCGTCATTTTCTTCTCACTCGAGCAGAGACACAAATGTCTAGTAAGCAATGCAGGTGTTGGGTATAACAGTAAACATATAAATTTTCATTTTCTCTTGACATCAGAGCCATTGAGGGTACAGTGGATTAGTTTTATTTTTGATGTCAACGTGACACCAAATACACAAAAAAAATGGAAAAGAGGGGTGGTGTGAGCTCTAGCTCATTATCATTTAAAGAGGCATGCACCGAAATAGGTCACTGTGAACAGAGCTGTTTTTGGCAAGGTAAAAAGGTGTTGTTTTAGAACAATTTGGTTCATTTTAACCAAAGTATGTAACAGACATTTGATGAAGACCCTAAAGAATCATACTAACTTCTGGAAAATGGGCATGTGATGTACCCTTTAAAGGAGAAGTCCACATCCAAAACAAAAATTCACAGATAATGTACTCACCCCCTTTTCATTCAAGTCTTTCTTTTTTCAGTCGTAAAGAAATTCTGTTTATTATTTCATATTATTTTTTCCCATATAATGAACTTTTATGGTGCCCCGAGTTTGAACTTCCAAAATGCGGCTTCAAACGATCCCAAATGCGGTTAGAAACGATCCCAGCCGAGGAAGAAGGGTCTTATCTAGCAAAACAAATGGTTATTTTCATTAAAAAATAAAATGTAAATGCTTTTTAATCTTAAACGCTCGTCTTGTCTTGCTCTCCCTGAACTCTGTGTGTTCTGGCTCAAGACAGTTAGGGTATGTTGAAAAACTCCAATCATATTTTCTCCCTCAACTTCAAAAATCATTTCAAAATCATCCTACATCGCTGCATAAGTACCAACCCAGTCTTTGCAAAGTGAACGTGCAAAGAAGATCAAACACCCTTAACAAAAAAGGTAAAACAGCGATATAGGATGATTTTGAAGTTGAGGGAGAACATGAGATGGGAGTTTTTCGACATACCCTAACTGTCACGAACCGGAAAAAAACAGGCAGAGTAAGACAAGACGATCATTTGACATTAAAAAGTATATAAATTGTATTATTTTTATGAAAATAAATGATCGTTTTGCTAGATAAGACTCTCGGCTGGGATTTACAACCGCATTTGGGATCATTTGAAGCCGCATTTAAACTACATTTGGATGTTCAAACTCGGGGCACCATAGAAGTCCACTATATGGAGAAAAATGCTGAAATGTTTTCCTCAAAAAACATAATTTCTTTACGACTGAAGAAAGAAAGGTATGAACATCTTGGATGACAAGGGGTGAGGACATTATCTGTACATTTTTGTTCTGAAAGTGGACTTCTTTAAGAGTTAGGAGACCTATAAGGGATAGGGATATGGTTAAGATTATGATTGTTTGAAAGGAATGGTATACTGTGGTATGCTCAAAGTGAACTGTGCTTGATTGTGACTCGCAGGAATCAAGGAATATTTTGTGCACGTTTGAATTCTGGCAAGATAAAACACAGTTACACAGTGATTCAAGAGCAGTGCCTGATTGCAAATCATAGAACAGGTAATTTGATCATTTATTATGAGGCATAGCTCTTACTAGTTGGCCTCTGGACTCACCCCCATCCGGGTCACGGAACCAATACAAGCAGTTCTGCTTGACTACTATGAGTGGCGATTGGACCGCATGCTAACAAGGACGCTAAAGACTACAGCCTCTATTTTGTCACCTCTCAAGGCCAGGGAGGTCAGGTTTACTTGTGCAACTCTTCCTAGCTGGCCTCTTGTTACCTCTAGACCACACCTGATAATATAATACCATGCCTATTAGATTGTTTGCAGCTTTCTTTGTTTTTGTGTTTAAAATGAAAAAACTATGTTTTAGTGATTTTATTTATTTTTTTTATTATTTTTTAGCTAAGTTTAACAACTTAGCAGTTCCCCTTTTCTTAAAGTCTCTTTTTCCACAGTTTTGAAACAACATCCCCCACCCTTTCTACTCTTGTAGTTCAATCTTATGAAAAATTAAATGTCCAAGCTTTGCAGCAGCAGCCCCTTACTTTCTTTCCACACCGATTCACAACAAATTCAGGTTGTCTGATTGCCTTAGTAAACATTGCAGGAATTGGTTAGAGCAGACACTGACTTACCCGGTGCGATTCTGTCAGGCCCTTCAGTCAGCGCGACAGCTTTCTACACAAGTCAAACTGTTTATCCCCGCGTCTCGGTTCATCTTATTTCATTCGTCTCATCCATCCTTTGCCACTTCAACAGTGAAGCTGTCGAGATGGCATCCACATTGCATTAGACACTATAGATGTTAAAAGGGTTTTAATGATACAGATCCTTAATACGGTGAAGAGGAACCTGACGCAATAGCTAGATTAACGCCAAACCCTCACCCTAATCCCTAGATCCTCTTCAACGTACACTCACCTCACAAAATTCTCCCATCGCTACTTCTGCTCTCTACTTGTGGCCTCAGCTATTGCTGGAGAGAGTACATATTTGAGTGAGTAGACAATATCTCTTCTGACGAACTGTAGATGAGATGAGGTGTTCTTTTGCTAAAGTGCATTGGAGTGAAGATATTCAGAGTCTCTGTAGATGGAGGAGAGAGTCCTTACTGAAAGCTCAAGCAAACACTCTAGCATCTTTCATATACTACTGACAAAAAGCAGCCAGCAATATACGTAGCTGTGTTTTCCTACTTAAACATGAAGCAAGTAACTGCAAAGCTTATTTAGTTATAAATATCATTGAAGTATAATGGACACATGTTATCAAACCTAAAATGTCTGACTGGTATACTTGGCTGTGTTGTGCTCTCTGATACCCTTTTGTCCACTATTAATGTTCACACAAGTGTCTTAACGAAGTGTGTAGTGCAAGTGTAGTACATTTTTCCAATGTTTGCCAGACATTTCATTTTGAACACTACTGTAAACCTGTATTGCTTTTTTTTAACTTATAAACCTAACTTATATTGTAAAACATTTGCTTGGGATGTGCTATTTTGTGACATAATACCGTGACATTCATACATACATTTAAATGTGGCTTAAGTCCTCAGATACTTTTTAAGGTGTGTATTTGCATCCAGGTGCAAATAGCATTTACCACCCAGCCCAGCTACTGTGTTTGCACTCCAGGAAGTTTGCTGGAACCATAGAAATCTAATTTAGGACATTTCGGTTATATTGCTGTAGTAATGTGGAGAGTAAAGGAAGGATCAATATGCAAACAACCAGAGTTTGACTCATTCTTATTGCCTTCCTCTTTTCTTGTCTCCACTCCTGATACTTAATTTAATTTTACATCTAACAATAAATAAAACTGATAAACAGGTTAAATGCAACACAGTGCGATGCTCTGTGTGTTCAGAGAATAGTTTGGTCCAGCTAAGGCAAAGTGGGCCAGAGCAGGACTGAAAAATCCAACCTTCACCTGCAGGCTTTTGCGGGTGGGCGCAGGTCAAAATATTACATGAATTTTGCAGGAGTGGGCCAGAATCTCACGGGAACAAGCTGGAGCAGGTCTTGAAAATGTAAGAAATGTTATGTGGTACACTACTGTCTTTAAATCATTATAAAGGTTTAAGAACTATAAAATAACGTCTATGACTTTTATTTTAAATCTGTATAAAATGCACAAATGTTACAGTGCTTCTGTGGCCTCACCATTTTTTTTGAATATGTGGATTACTTGAAACTTTTGATTTGTAGCTATAAAATACTTGTATTTTATCCTATGTGGCGGTACCTATAATAAACACCAGTTTTGTGGAGATGAGGGTTTCCTTAAAAGAGGTTTTCAGCTTCTGATTTCTTTTTGTCTCATCTGACGCATGTAAACGTTTAAGGAACAATATCACTGTCAATACTGCGTGTCCCCCTGTAGTATTATATATATATAGCAAAATGTTAATGCATAATGGAAACATTTTTTTGCTCTTTTAGTAATATTTTATTGTTCTTTATGTTGTCTACCATGTTTACCTTATTTGTGCTACATTATAACTGTATGGAAATTTTGCACTGCCTTTTAATGTAAACCTCTGTTCAAACTTAATTTATTTGTGCACTTCAAAGTGTGTGTGTATGTTACTGATAACCCCTTAATCAGATATGCACTTTAAATGTATAGATGAGAGATGTTTTCATGTGCTTTACATCTCTTCATAAGGCTGAGTGTACAAGAGCTCTAAATAAAGACAGCACCAAAAGCTACTGCAATCTTCTTTGTCCAAGTATGTGTTTGTGTGTATGTCTGTGCTTCCTGGTTTCAAATATCACTTCACAGAAGTATGCGTGTTATTTTCCAGTATCCGGAAATCTGAATTTTAGTGTCCAACCAAACAATAAATGTGAGGCCTGCAGAGGGTAATGGAATAGGAGTTCTTATGGACAGTGACCGTAGGGGTGAATAGCTTCCAAGTCCTGTAAATGCTGGCCAGGAAGTACAATGATGCAGTATGACCAAAGCTATCAACTAACTCAGTGTGACTCAGAACTACAAGTGCAGGCAGGAGGCCTGTTCACTCCAAGAAAGATAACTATAAAATCAAAACAATAACTAGATTATTTCATGTTTCCACCGAGCTGTGCAGTTTAGTACATTACAGTTCGTTCTGCAATTATTTCCATTTCCATTGTCAGAAGTGAATGATACTAAAATAGCTAACTAAGAGTCAGAGAATCGTAACTGAATGAAAGAAGCACGTCCTTCACTTGTTCCGCCATGCTGCTCGCGCATGTTGGGCTTGTTTACATCAGAGTGTGCAAACACAAAAAAATATGATAGTGTATTTTATAATTTTATATTTTCACACACACACACAATGTTGCGCTATTCTCTGCGTGAGAAGACGTGGATCTCTACATTGTGGGATACACCACACCTATCAATTAAGTGCACTGTTGGCAGTGGAAACACAAGCCGGAACAGGGTGTTCCATCCCGAACAATACTGCTTGGTGGAAACGAGCCATTAGTGCCCACATCAACCCTTGATAATGTTTAGTTTATTATAAGTATGCGCTGCATTTATGTCATCTGCTGCTTTAAAGGGTCATATGATGTTGCTAAAAAGAACATTATTTTGTGTATTTGGTGTAATGCAATGTGTTTATGCGGTTTAAGGTTCAAAAAAACACATTTTCCACATACCATACATTATTGTTGCTTCTATCTGCCCCGCCTTTCTGAAACACTTTGATTTTTACAAAACTCATTGTTCTGAAAAGTGAGGTGTTCTCTGATTGGCCAACTATCCGGTGCATTGTGATTGGCCAAATACCTCAAGCGTGTGATGGAAATGTTACACCCCTTACCATGATGTGATTTTTTTCTTTTTTCTTTTTTTTTTTTTTATTGCAGTTTTTAGAACAAAAAAACATACAAGGGCAATTACATAATAGATAACATAAAAAATACAACATTAAACAAATAAAAAAAGAATGAAACAATATAAAATTAAAATTAAACCTTACCATGATGTGATGCTGTTTCCTGGCGTGATGAGATGTATATTATAATGACTCATACTGTCTTCTTACGCGTTGCGTCGCACCGCACCACGCTGCGTAAACATAACACATTTTCTGAATTTGTGATCGTAAAAACGACAAACAAGCACTACTCTACATTGCTCAAAACTTGCGTTTGAATAGTCAGTAGCAAATTCTTTAAATATGAAAACATACTTACAGGCCGTGAGTCAGAAGTGCCAGACTGTCCTTGCAAAGTTGGAATTGCCCCATTTCATAGCATTAACCTTTTGTGTACAGCTGGCATTGTAGGCTACTCTCCCAGGGTCAGGAAACAGTCCTCCTTAAAATACGCAGCACCCACTAGAATATTTGCGGTGTACTGATGTTCCACTGATTTCTAGTTGTGTCCTCATTTGGGAGGCTAAACAAGTACTTTCGCTTTCGTAATGAAACACGGCATCTCCACAACATGGTGGCGGATGCAACAATACTACAGCCGGTATAAAAAGTTACCCCTTCTTTCTTTGCATATACATATGGGCGGTGTTATGCAAATCTACCCACACCGTGATGTAGACATGTGGGGCCGTGTTTGAACGAACCGTTTTAGGAAGGCGATAATAAATATCTCTTTGGGTTTGAGACTTTAGGCTTTGCAACTTTACATATCTTATATATGCACAAATAGCTTGTAACACTCCAAAGACAAAGGAAAACAAGAAACTGCATCATATGACCCCTTTAAATGCTCGAGCTCTTTAAAATCGAGTGGGTTCTGATTGGCTGTCAATGTTTTCATTGTTCATCACCTGGAAAAACATAATTCTGTAAGTGACTCCAACAATATTGTTCGGTAAGTATTTATTTTGATGGTCCCTTTTGAACATTCTGTTGATAAAAAATGTTGCATCTGCATGTCAACTAATTCTCATTAGAGTATTAGTAGACAGTTTGCTAAGTACAAAATGACAAAAGCTAAACATAAAATTTCATTTGCAGGTAAAGGAAGAACTGTTGCAGCTGTCTGGTGTCTATTTCCACCCACTCGATCTGGTGCATGCCAAAGTCATTACTGGCATCAGCATTTGCATACTCAATCTTTGAAACTGCTTCCACACCCATTTGCTGACTCAAGGCATCTAATACAAGAGTGTGAAGTTACGGCATAGAAAAGGGAGTATGACATACAATTCTCACTGAATAAACCAAACTTCTGCTCAAATTCAGCTAAAATGGACCAAAATGAGCAAGAAAGCCAAAGCCAGAAAAATTTAATGTGCCATATCTCATTTTTCCTCAGGTACTTTTAGCAGTCCTGGCTTCCACAGCATTTGAATTAACTAGTGTACACACTTGAAGTTCTGCTAGCAGTTGCTGTTAAGGCATTCTAATTTCCTTTCCATTCATCTTAACTCCTACCTCAGGGATTCAATAATTTGAAGCAAGATGTGTTGTTAATCAAGACATTGTAATAAATCATATTTGTGGAAATGTATCATTGATTCAAACATTTTCAGCATCTTTAAAATTAATGTATTTAATTATTGTCTGGAAGTTTTTGTTGTACATGTTGTACAGTTTTTTAATTTACAACATGGAGACACAGAACCACCCAAATCGTGTCTAAATTTAATCTAAATGTCTAAACTGTTTGACACACACCTGTGCATTTTACCATTTATACAAATGACCACTCACTCTATTTTTGTTACTTTTCTTAAATTTTATGTATCGTTAAAAAAATTCCATTCTAAATCAGGCTTTGAAAAACAGTGGCATTATTTCTTTTATTTGATTGACTTGGAGAAAAAAAGCTGTATGCATAATTGCAAAGCACATTAATTTAGGCAATGGTTGATTGTTTTTTTTTTTTGGCTGCCAGAAATTGGCCTCACATGGCCTTCTTCAGGTTGCTATCAATGATACAGGGGTATAATGAACAAAACTGTAAGCAAAGAAAAACATTCAAAGTCCTGGCAGAAAAAATAGTTTTTAAAAATTGAAAGCCATTTTCTTTAACTCTTAGAAGAGGAAAAAAAGAAATCAATACAGAAAATTTCTTCATATTAATACAGTACACTGGAATTAATTTAAATGAATCAGAATTCTGTATAATTTGCTTTTTGACTTTTCAAGTGCATACTAATTCTCAAAAAGTAGGTCTTGGAGAAGAAAAAAGGTTCTCCAAGCGTTGATGGTTTTCTGTGGTTATACTGTATGTCACTGACACGCTTTTGAAAATTCAGACACATGCTGAACCCAGACTAACCACCTGTTGCGGTCTGCCGTGAACATCTACATCAAAAGCCAATGCCATATGCCCCATGCAATTCGACATGGCATGCCTCTCATGCCATTTGTAAGACTATAAAAGCAAAATTCAAATGGTATGAAATTGATATCTGAATTTCAATGTGAGTTTTCAAACAGCCGTCAGGACTTATCAGCCAAATTGCGTGTTAGGAGTTGCTTCTTGAAAGTAGGACGCTGTCAGATTATGCAGAGTATAGAGAGGGTAGAAAAAGGACATGGTTTAGAAAAAAAAGCAGAGAAAAGAATTAGCAGAACCATCTTTATTACTGGGAAAGCCAATATTATACCATAGTTATACTTCCAGAGAGACTATAACAAAAAGTTTTTTTATTTTTTCCCAAAATTGTTCATTCTCAATAAAATAAAAACAATGGATGCATTTATTTCTTGGGAATGCAATTCTACAGGGATTTTGCGGGTTTTAACCTCTACATTTTTCGGTTAAAATAAGTACATTTTTAATCTGCATTTCAGTAAAAATATTTTCAATAAATGAAAATATTTGTTGTAAGTAATGAATGAATGGTAAATGAAAATATTTGTCATAAGTAATGAATGAATGAATGAATGAATGAATGAATGAATGAATGAATCAATCAATCAATCAATCAATCAATCAATCAATCAATCAATCAATCAAATTATACACTGGGTGTCATGATATGAAATGTTATTTTTTTGACTATGGCCAGTAGATGGCTTTAGTGCTCCATGCTTTGCCTGATCTGCAGTGTTGAAACAAATTTGCTCTGTTATTGTTCATTATTTGTTTTAGGTATATGTGTGTATATCTGTACATATATTTCCTATATCAGTGCTTTTTTCTCTCACCATAAAATGACTCTTTCTCCTCTGGAGTGTAAATACTATGCTTGGTTTATACAATATTTTTACATGTATACAACTGATAAGAAAAAACTAAGAAGAAACATAGTTATTTTAACAAAAAAAACATCAAATGTGATGACACAATTTATGGTTATTTACTGTAAATTATACGCTTTTTCACTACCAGAAATGGTATACGACAGTAAAATTGCATGTAATGTAATACAGTTTTTCACCATATATAGTAGGGGAACTTACTGGTCACCAATTAATAGGTTTTTTACAGTCTTTTACCATTAAAATCACTGTCATTTTTTTTTACAGTGAATGATACTTTTTTCACACACACAAATAATTTGATGCAACACATCAATTAAAACACTTTAATTAACTCTTAATTACTTTCCAGTGCAGTGCAATCATATATATTTTCATTTTATTAGACTGCGATTTACTGCGTGCATCGATTTATCATTGATTATCCTTGGTGATTCATATTTTCTTTATTATTAAAACTGATAAGGCATCGCTGGTTAACACTACATGCGTCAGTCGGGTAGTAGCCTCAATGAGGCAGGATAATAATCTGACAGGAAGTCAAAATTTAGCACAACACTGGTAAAAGAGGCTTGTAGCAGAGCGATTGAGTGACAGCGCAGCAGCATACCTGCACAGAAAAGTGATTTCACTCTCCTGTTCCTGATTCAAACAGGTTCTCTCCGCGCCCACTGAGAAGCCTTTTGAAAGCACCCTGGTTATTAGGGATTCTATTTTAGGGAATGTGCAAATAGCAACACCATCCACCACAGTCCAATATATACCAATGGCCAGTTATATGAACATAGCCATTATGTTAAGATTGTGTCTTAAGAACTAGTATGAACAACTAGCAGTTACGACCAGTGTAAACCAGCAAAGGACCAGCATAAACCAGCTAAAACCAGCATAAACCAGCATCTCAGCATCAAAACCTACCTAACTAGCATATGCTGTTTTTTCAACAGGGTAGACCCACAGGAGATAGCTTAGTTTCTCACAGTGTTTTTTCTTTACCTGTTATCCCCGCTTTTCAGCAAAAAATTGAATTTTTAGTCTTTAGCAAAGAAGTGAACTGTGACACTAACTTTCTCTGCTTCATGTGATTCTGCAGTTGCCACTCCATCAGGTGCACAGGCTTCAGAATTAAGCATAAACTCTGGATCAATCCCAGAGTTGACAGAAAATGTTTATAGCAAGCATGGTTAGGGCACTGGAACCAGGTTGGATTTGTTTGGTTTCGTCATCTTTAAACCACATAACTGAACCAGTGAGAAAGAACTCCTTTGTCTCTTATTTTTGCAAGTAGGAACACAAATATTGTCTGTTCATGCTGAACATTCAGCTTCTTGAGTAAGAGCTCTCAAGGCCTTAATGAATGAAGCTGGAGGGCATTACAATTTCATCATGGCTGCTTTGAAACAATGTGTATTTTGAAAAGCAAATATAACTGACTTGACATTTCAAAGCTAGTTGGCAGGAGAATTAGAGTTCATGTAAAAAAAGGTTAGTTTGCTCAAATAACATGCACCCTCAGCATATTTTGTCAATGCCAAAAGAGCAAAATATTTTGCTTGAGAAAACATGAACATAGAACAGTTTTTATTTATTTATTATTTAATGATTTAGTCAAGTTAGTTTTGCATCACATACAATGTAATTTTCTGTAATTGAGATCTGGCGGCAACGGAACCTTTTTCCACTTTGACGAGCAGTTTGTGGGCAGGTTTTCTTGTTCATAAAATCACTCACATGCCAACAAACCAATAAGAACACAAAACAATAATGATGATCCCTCCCTAACTGGCACATATTTTCAGAAAACTGTAAGAATGTATTGCTCATCAGTTAGTGATGGTTACTGCATTAAAGTGCTACCACTGAGCTGTTTATGTTTTCACTTGAAATTTTCAATTAGAAAAAAAGTAGTTTAAAAACTTTAAGGCATTTAAGCACATATGAAATAAGACATTTAGCAAGCCTGTAACCATTTAATCAATGATTTTTTTGGCAAATCCAGGTGATTTATTATAGAAATATTTTATATGTATGTTTTTAATTTATTTTTTATTTTTTTACATTTATCACTGTTATGGTGCCAGCTGTGGTCTGATGCACGTCCTGATTTTGCTAAGTTAGATGTGTTCCTTGGTCAACATATTTTGTTGACCCTGGAACAACATTTTAATCCAAAAATTTTAACTTGACCACATCCCTACACCTAAACCTAACCTTACCCATGAGTAATCCCTAAAATCAGAGGAAATGATAGATGAATGACATTGATGTATAAGCACCAAACACTGATTGTAAGCCTAAATTCACAAAAACTATCAACTGTTTTTTCAAATCATGAAGTTTTGAGTTTTCCTTTAGGCTTACTAGGAATTTGGGCCAATTTGGACAATTTTTTATAATTATTGATATTCACTCTCCAGAGAATCTTTCTGCACTGGTTTGGTTCCAGTCGGGCCAAAAACCTAGGACTAGTTCACAAAAGTAGGTTTTGCAAAACATCCTAAATAACCACGATGGAATCTGGGGAATATGTTGGTTTTGCCCGGCGTGAGGCGAGGATTCAAACGACATGATGGTTTAGAAGTTATGGGCGATTGCTTACTTTTGATCACTGTAGCGCCCCAGCCAGGCCGATTGGGGTGAGCCTTGGTGACATTGTAGGTTGTGTGAGTACTACTGTAACGAAGTGGAGCTGAGGCAGGATGAGGTGAGGATCTAAGTGCAGGAGTTTATTGAAAGTCCAAGGAAAAAACAACAAGTAATCCAAAACGGGTGACACTGAGAAACCCGACCAGAACCGGAAGCAACCATTACAGACATTAACAACTGACAAAATACAGGGGAAAGACAAGGACTATTTATACACAGGGCAGAGGTAATGATCTAATTGGTAACCAGGGTAACTAATGAGGGAGTGGGTGTGGTTCAATGAACATCCATGGCGACAAACAAGAGAACAGAGAGGCAGGGAAACAGTGAACAATAAGACACAAAAACTACAAAATAAGTGTCCTTAAACACGGATACAGAAAACGAAGACCAGGATCATGACATAAGCCCCCCTCCAAGGAGCGGCTTCCAGACGCTCCAAACAGGAATTCAAGTCCAGGAGGGGGGAGGAGCTCAGGCAGAACTGGGGAAGGGATGGAGGGCCAGGTCTATGTGAGGGGAGATAAACAGGGGACTGAAGCAGAACAAGAGGCCAGGGTGGAGTCAGCCAGATGGGGGAGCTGAGGACCACCAGATCATGAGAGAAGACCTCCACGGCGGAGCAGGCGGAACCCAGCAGGGCGGAGCAGGAGCCCACTAGGGCGGAACGGACGGAGCATGAAGCGCCGGAATCCTCCAGGGCGGAGCAGGAGGCGCAGGAGCCCTCCAGCGCGTAGCAACCCTCCAGGGCGGAACAGGAGGCGCTAGAACCCTCCAGGGCGGAGCCGGAGGCAGAACAGGCAGTGCTAGAGCCCTCCAGGGCGGAGCCGGAGGCAGAACAGGTGGCGCTAGAGCCCTCCAGGGCGGTGCCGGAGGCCGAACAGACGGCGCTACAGCCCTCCAGGTCGGAGCCGGAGGCAGAGCCAGCGACACTAGAGCCCCCAAGGGCGGAGCCGGAGGCGCAACAGCCCTCCCAGGCGGAACAGGAGGCGCCGCAGCCCTGCGGGGCGGAACAGGAATCTGCATCACGCTCTGGGACCTGGGGAGAGCAGGGACAGAGGAGGCAGACAGAATAGAGGGAGAAGGCGCAGCAGCCCTCCGGGGCGGAACAGGAGGCGGAGCAGCCCTCCGGGGCGGAACAGGAGGCGGAGCAGCCCTCCAGGGCGGAACAGGAGGCTGCGTCATCGACTGGGACCTGGGGAGAACAGTGACAGAGGATGCAGACAGGAAAAAGGGAGAAGCAGAGTGTTTAGAGGTTAACGCCCCCTCCATAAGAGGTTCTACGGCAGGCGCCGACACCTCTGGAGGCATTGGCGCAGCTTCTCCGACGGGGAAGGCCTCTGGTGCAGGCTTGTGATCAGACGAGAGCTCTGGTGCAGGCTTGTGATCAGACGAGAGCTCTGGTGCAGGCTTGTGATCAGACGAGAGCTCTGGTGCAGGCTTGTGATCAGACGAGAGCTCTGGTGCAGGCTTGTGATCAGACGAGAGCTCTGGTGCTGACCTGTGAACAGGCGTGTCCTCAGGAGCTGACTTAAGAACAGACGTAACCTCAGGAGCTAACTGGTGAACAGACATGAGCTCAGGAGTACAGTGTGCAGCCCACACACACCAAATGGCAACCGCCATGACAGGAAGAGCAGCAGCTGGGGGCAGGACCTCATTAATAGTTGGTCTTGGAGACGCTGATGCAGCTGAGATGTTAACTGCCCTTACTGACACTAGGGGTGGATCCAGTACGCTGGCCATCATGATGGGCCGTGACCTTGGAATGTCGAACGGGGCGTGACTTAACTCAGGATCGTCGAACGATGCATGGCGAGGCTCTGAGCGGTCAGATGAGACTTGACTCGACCCTGAGGCAGCGGCTGTGGCTTTATTTGACACTGGAACAGCGACTGTATATTTGCTTGACTCTGGAACTACAGCTTTGGCTTGACTTGACTCGGAAGCTTGACTGGAAGCTGAGGCTTGACTGGACGCTGAAGCTGCAACTTGACTTGACTCGGGAAATTCAGCTGCAACTTGACTGGACTCAGAAACCCGACTTGACTCAGGAAACACTGCTGCAACTTGACTTGGCTCGGAAACTTGACTGGACTTTACCAGAACAGCAGTTGTGACGTGACTTGAATTTGCAGGAACAGCAGCTGGTGCAGGCTCAGGAGAAGCAGACATGAAGTTAACAGGCTGTGGCTTGGCTGACATGGTGTAAGCTGGTTCTGAGCAGCAGACTTACGGTAGGCTGGTTCTGGCATGGCCATCCTGTGTGCAGGCTCTGGCGTGGCGGCCATCTTTGCGACAGGCTCCGGCATGGCGGCCATCTTGTCCAGCGGGTCTGGGCTGGCGACCATGTTGTGAATTGCCCTCTCAACCTCCTCCACAGTAAAAGGGGACTCACAAAACAGCAAAACAAAGTCTATATACTGTGCCAAGGTCCAGCTGGGGTCCTCATCAGGTAAGGTTAAACTAATTTCTGGATCGAGTCCACTCCAGAAACAGTCCTTTATTTTAGTGTCATCTCCAGGCACAAGATGGCTATATAAAAGGAACTCCTCCACATAATATTCGATAGGTCGGCCGTTTTGAAAAACTGAGCAAAGGGTACTCAGAGGGTCGCACAAAACTCCTACTAGATCCATTTAGTGGTCAGTTGTTCTGTAACGAAGCGGAGCTGAGGCAGGATGAGGTGAGGATCTAAGTGCAGGAGTTTATTGAAAGTCCAAGGAAAAAACAACAAGTAATCCAAAACGGGTGACACTGAGAAACCCGACCAGAACCGGAAGCAACCATTACAGACATTAACAACTGACAAAATACAGGGGAAAGACAAGGACTATTTATACACAGGGCAGAGGTAATGATCTAATTGGTAACCAGGGTAACTAATGAGGGAGTGGGTGTGGTTCAATGAACATCCATGGCGACAAACAAGAGAACAGAGAGGCAGGGAAACAGTGAACAATAAGACACAAAAACTACAAAATAAGTGTCCTTAAACACGGATACAGAAAACGAAGACCAGGATCATGACAACTACCATCCCTCCAAGTTTCTACATTTTATGTTTGGTCTGCATGATCAGTTTTGTGTGGAGATTTTTGTTTTTATGTACATTGGTAGAAATTGGAAAAACAAATAGATATTTTGAAAAAATGTATTTCATCATGTGGGTGGGCATGAAACACAGCTTTCCACTGATTGGTCAACTAAAGGTTAAACTGTGCCATACGACAAAATAATAGTCCTTCAGTTATACCTGTACTTATTCTTAAAGTGTTTATTTCAACTACGTCTTCTCTCTCAACAAACAACTCGACCAAGGAATTCTTTGACACAAACCATATGGGCCAGTGCCTAGACAGGGCTTTCTTCTGTGTAGGCAACCTATCTGTGCCAGAGAAATAGCTGTTTATTTCTGAATTATTAATGTACCTTGCACTGGTAGATATTCCAGAGCTGTGTGTGTTTATTTCATGCACACTTGACAACCGTTTGTAGTTCCCCAAGGGAGAATGAATCCACTGTTGCAGTTAATAGCTCATTCTCAAATAACTTGATGGACACCATGATCACTTTCAAACCATGAAGTGGAGAGGAAACTTTCAAATTTCCTCAAGACTGTGTCATCCCCAGCTTTCAAAAATCTGTTTATGTTATGCTTCAGTTGGTTTTGGTTGTATGAGAGGATCAGCCGATTACAGACACAGCTCTCAACTCTAGGAAATATGTTGACTGGCTAACAGGTATTTAGATGTTCTAAAAGCAAGGAAACCGATGGTATTGCGCAATTCAATGTAAACAGCAAGTACTGTTGAATGACACTCCAAAAATGTAAAAATGTAGATATTTGTTTTTGGTTACTCTGAAATATGTAACACATTTGTGCTGATAATTATAAGGAGCTTACACAAGAAAATGACAGAAATACAGAAGTAATAATGTAATAATGTATAGTAATCTTGATAAATCTGAGGCAACCTTATGCACTCAGGTGAAAAATTATAAATATAAAACATTAGCATTTAAAGTTTGATAGACCACAACTAATTTAATAGATTCGACAGGCCGTTTGCTGTGTGCTGAAATGCTTAATTTTTCACCGCTTGCCCAGAGCAGCCACAACAAATTATTTATTTTCTGGGATAAGCCTGAAAGAATACAAACTAAGTGTCATGAGGAAAAACAACTTTGGAGAAAAATGGATGTAAGAAGAGCTTTTTTGAAAGTATAGTTATTGATCAAATAGCCAATGAAAAAAGTTCAAGTGTGTCTAATGTTGTTGAGGACATTATAAATGACACTGAAATGAATTATAATAGTGAGATTACAATAGGCAGTTTGTTTACAGGAGCAAAAGGAAGCAAAGTTTCTTTACTTTAGCAAAGGAAACCACTCTCCTCTTAGTTTATTTTGAAATCCTCTGACATTTTTCTTTACAAATCCTCGTTTTGTACTTCTAATTCGTGACCATTGTTTTGTTTTACTCTCTCCTCTGCGCGTCTGCCTTCGTCACTTCTCACCGGCGCATACGTAATGCTGACATCTTACGCCATCTGCCTGGAATGGCTTCTGTGTACGACTCTTAATGCAAGCTGGGTTATTTATATGTCTTACAAAATGCATCGATTCACTACAGGAGGCTTTTATTCACCCCCTGAAGCCGTGTGAGGCATTTTTAATTATGGATGGATGCACTTTATTGGACTTGTTTTGGACTGTTGAAAAGAAACACCCACCCATTGCCATTATAAAGCTTAAATAAGCCAGAACATTTTTAAATATAACTCCAATTGCATTCGTCTGAAAGAAGGAAGTCATATACACCTAACATGCCTTGAGTGTGAGTAAATAATGGGCTAATTTTCATTTTTGGGTGAACTAACCCTTTCAAGTCTTCCTGGTTTACTGACATTTGTTATGACACCTGCTTCGAACATTACAATGCACATGATAACCTTCGTTAACTCTACAATAAGTAAATCTACTTAACCAGCAATATAGATAGCCACCATAAATATACAGAGCTGCACAAAAACGCAAGCACAAAACCCCAAAGAAGATCATCAACTGCCCACACTGGAACATTTATTCAGCTCACGTTGTCTGAATAGAGCAGCTAACATACTAAAAGACCCACCCAACCTTAGACATCATCTGTTTGTCTGGCTGCCATCTGTTGTAAGCGCTTCAGATCCATTGTACCATGGACAAACAGATTTAAGAACAGTTTCTACCCCAGAGCCATACAGCAACTGAATACTGTTAAACACTGAACTCCCAATTGCACTTTGAAAGAACATACTTCAGTTGCACTAATTGTATACAGAGCCATTTCAAGATAATGATGTGCAATATTTTTATATGCAATACCTCACTTCAGCTGCTAAAGATATTGTTATTGTATTCTAATATGCTATACTTACTGTCATAGTTAGATTTGCTAACTTATTTCTTTGTATTTTATGCAATGACAATAAAACGGAAATTAATTGGAAATAAATTAAATATTTTTTGGACTGGATTGTCTTTCAAATGCAATTATGTGCTTGTTTAATTTTTGAAACACTTTCATGGTTGGTCATACATGTGAATCAGTTATGATTTTATTTTGGTGTGACACATTTTGTGCTGCCATATTTAAAATTCACAAGTTGTAGTTAGTACAGCCGCAGATCTGTTTATTTGGTTTGACCCCTCTTCCAGACTCTCAGGGAATCAAGCCCTAACTGCTGCTTTGTGACAATCGACAATCTTGCAGTTCCAATGATTAAACATTCTGTCATGATCCATTATACTTTATACTTTTGCACATTCTGTGCAATCCGAATTTTCATCTTATTGGTCAGAATATAGTTTTTACTAATAAGCAGCTGCTCAGCAGCAACACTCTAGAATGCCTTACAAATCACATTGCAACTTGCCCTTTTGATTTGGGTCAGTAAGCAACTGACCCACACAAGCAATCTCCCAAAACACACCGGTAACAGTATGGCAAAGTAGTACTACTGAGAACACAGAAATAACAGCAATACAGGTGCATCTCAATAAATTAGAATGTTGTGGAAAAGTTCATTTATTTCAGTAATTCAACTCAAATTGTGAAACTCGTGTATAAAATAAATTCAGTGCACACAGACTGAAGTAGTTTAAATCTTTGGTTCCTTTAATTGTGTTGATTTTGACTCACATTTAACAAAACCCCCCAATTCACTCAACAAATTTATATTTGGTGACATGCTAATCAGCTAATCAATTCAAAACACCTGCAAAGGTTTCCTGAGCCTGCAAAATGGTCTCTCAGTTTGGTTCACTAGGCTACACAATCATGGGGAAGACTGCTGATCTGACAGTTGTCCAGAAGACAATCATTGACACCCTTCACAAGGGGGTAAGCCACAAACATTCATTGCCAAAGAAGCTGGCTGTTCACAGAGTGCTGTATCCAAGCATGTTAACAGAGAGTTGAGTGGAAGGAAAAAGTGTGGAAGAAAAAGATGCACAACCAACCGAGAGAACCGCAGCTTTGAGAGGCTTGTCAAGCAAAATCGTTTCAAGAATTTGGGTGAACTTCACAAGGAATGGACTGAGGCTGGGGTCAAGGCATCAAGAGCCACCACACACAGACGTGTCAAGGAATTTGTCGTATTCCCCTTGTTAAGCCACTCCTGAACCACAGACAACGTCAGAGGCGTCTTACCTGGGCTAAGGAGAGGAAGAAATGGACTGTTGCAGAGTGGTTTAAAGTCCTCAGATGTCCTTCAGATGAGAGCAAGTTTTGTATTTCATTTGGAAACCAAGGTCCAAGTATTGAGTACATATACAGTAAATTAACATACTTTCCAGAAGGCCAACAATTCACTAAAAATGTTTTTGTTTTTTTTATTGGTCTTATGAAGTATTCTAATTTGTTGAGTTATTGGTGGGTTTTTGTTAAATCTGAGCCAAAATCATAACAATTAAAAGAACCAAAGACTTAAACTACTTCAGTCTGTGTGCATTGAATTTATTTAATACACAAGTTTCACAATTTAAATTGAATTACTGAAATAAATGCACTTTTCCACGACATTCTAATTTATTGAGATGCACCTGTATATGGCAAGGTTTGCACAGGCAATCAAATTTATTTAGACAACTGTAAAAATCTCAAGTCTTATCTTACCTAAATTCTCTCTGCATTAAATAGTGAGAAGGATGGGAGAAACTGAATGAACCTTCACCAGAAGGGTGATATTTCCTCTGATGCACAAGATGGCTGGCGCTACAGGGACCAGCAAGAGTCCAAGGGTGATTTTAATCAGTTCTTATAAGAGTTACTGATCCTCGCAATGGGCCTGTCCTGTGCCACCAGCCACTTAATGATGTGGATCGACGTCAGGGATAAATTGTGTTCTCTCTGCTTTCTGTGCTGTGGGCATAAGCTCTGGGGAATGTGATAAGTGATGTCGACTCTCAGCTGGTGTCTGTCAGAGTGAGAAGCATGTTATCCTTCAAAGGCTTCGACTGGGATAACTGCTTCAACTATTGTGTGTCTCTAGAGACATTCATGCATCTTTATGATCAGGAATAATTTGTTTATCTTGCTTTTTGTTTGTCAATTATAGTTGAATACACTCTGTTTATGCTTTACCATAAAAGAGAAAAGAATTGAATCATGCCATATTATTGCTAAGCTGATATTAATTTAATCATAATTAATATTATATATATAATAATATTATATATATTATATGGCAATATGAGAAATTAATTACATTATGATCTCACTGAAAACACTGTCCTCATATGGTGATTTCCAAAGAAAGCTATTTATCACTGCATATACAGTTTAGGTCTATAAGCATTTGAACAATGACACAAACTTTATTAGTTGGCTATTAGATTTTAAATTAAGCATACATCTGGTTCTGTCAACAAAAATAAATAAATAAATAAATAAATAAATAAAAAAAAAAAAAGAATAAATAAACAGCTGGGAAAAAAAACAGATGTGTATATTAAATCTGTTTATTAAACAATACCTATACACCACCTGCTGCTGTCTATGCTGTTGAAATGATTCAAACAACTGAAAACCAGAAGATCCCTCACTGCTCTTGATTGAAGAACTTTAGTATCTTTAATAAGAATACATTTCTTACTTAAATGCTGCTGTTAAATGCTCTGGTGAGTAGATAAGTCATGCAAATGTTTGTGTTAAACACTTTGATGACTTATCTCCTCAATGGAGCATTGTATGTTTAGCACAAAGTGGCTTAATAAGCAGCAAAATAAACAAAGCAAATAAAATTTTACAAAAACAGACAAAAAGGCAAATTAAATCCATTGTTTTTCCAAAAAACTACCTTTGGTTGTGCCACCTGACATTTTAGGAGCGATTAAAAAAATAATTTCTGAGAACATATTCTTAATGCTTTTAATTTTGATCCATTTTGTTCTCTTAATAGTCACTTAAAATATGGGAATGCTGTACAAAGGCTCCAGGAACTATGGCATCTCAGCACCACGCAAGCCTCTAATTGTGGTGTGCTGTTGCTAAGCAACCCAAGAGGCTCAAATCAGAATGCCAACATCCGCAGAAAGCAGAAAAGTAGACGTTTAAGTTTTGGAGAGGTCTCATTCAGAAATCAGGTGCTGTGAGAAATGGCCTGTGAATTATCTGTTCCCTGGTAGTTTACCAAGGCTTGCTTTACTTCATGGTTTAAGCTTCCAGAGACCCCAATGTCATTTGTGTAAAAGTATTAAAGGTATTTTCAAGTTTACCTGATCTTCCCTTCATTTCCCTCCCTTTTCATATAATCTAATGTGATATATTGATGTTCTCTTCTTCCCTATGCTGTTCAGTGGCCTTTAAATATAACATAGTACATGCAGCTACGCTCCCTTCAAACTGGAATCTCACTTTTAATGCCAGAATAACCTGTAAAATCCACTTCACAGGGCACTTATGATTGTATGAAATGCATCTTGTGCCAAATAAGAGAGATGCACAAAATGTCCCAGGACCAGTATTGAAAACTACAGGTTTAATTAAGCATTGAATGAGAGAAATGTCTGAGTTACAGTATTGCTGGACTGGCATGCTGTAATATCCAGTCATCCAATTACTCTGCTAGTGTGGGGCAGAAATATAGTCATCTAATGAAGCGTGTACAGTTTTCATAACAAAATAAGGAATAAATGTACATCCTGTAGGGACACAGTTTTTAGTCAGTTACCAAAGTGAAAATGTTTCTGCGATGCAGAGAATGAAGTTTCCTTGTATGAAACAGTATACCTTGAAGATTTAAGACCAATGACCAGTCACAAAAATATGAAGGAAATTAAAAAAAAAAAAACAGTAAAATGGCGAATTAAAAATATTCAGAAGAGGATCTATGACTTCTGGAAGCACCTCTTCTAGTAGCTTAGATAGTATAGGGTCAAAATACATGTTGCTGGTTTAGATAATTTAACAAATGTATATATTTCTTCCTCCCCTATAGCAGATAATGTGTGGAATTGTTCCTTAGGGGATCTATAGCACACTATCTGATGTGATACTGTAGCTGACAGAACTACAACGAAAACTAAGTATGCAAATAATTAAATACATTAGCATGATAATATCATGTATTGGCGATCTCGCAGGCTGACGATAGGACCCAACACTACTATAGCGTATTATTTACTCACCCTCCGTGCATCCTAGGTGTATATGACTTCCTTCTTTCAGTTACAGCTACTTTCAAGTGAGTAAAACAATTTACTTACTGCTTTTAGTGACGCTTACATAAAATATTCAAGAAGCCACAAATTAACCAATGACATTAATAAACGAGAGGCAGCAGTGCATTAATATGTTGCTAATTTGCAAAATAATAACAGAAGAAGAAGAAAAGAAAAGTTTTTGAGGTGAGGCAATTCTTAATTAACAAAGAAATTTCATAATTTATTCATGTCGCAATGCACTCTGGGAGTCTGTGAGTAGCTATACTAAGTCAAGTGTAGGCCTAAAGTAAAAGATTAAGTACCCCCCTACAGTTCTTTTTTAGTTACTAGAACTCTCGTGTAAGTAAACTGTACTAAGCATTTGTCAGTACAACATAGTATTCCTATTTCACTTTACTTTTTTTTTTTAAGGCAATCGGTTTGCATGCTTTTTTAAGTAAGCCCAACTAATTAGATTTTACAGTGCTGGGAGAAATGTATTGTAATAATGTAAATTATGTTAAAAATAATGCGTTTTTCGAACCACCAAGCATGAAAGCATGTTCTAGTACACCCCCCCAAAACAAAATCAAGACTTTGTAAAAGAGCATAATAGGACCCCTTTAAGGCTTTTCTGTAGGAGATCGCACTTTTTCTCCATGCAATATGAAATACCTCTAGTTTTCTATTCTTCCAGCTGTGCTCCATTTTCCAGACTGCTCTCTTTAGGGTGCAAGTGTGCTCGTTATACCATGGTGGCGGACTGTTTTCCTTAATCTTCTTCAAGCTTAAAGGAGCAACCGTATCTAAAGTGCTAGAAAAGAGAGAGTCCATTGTTTCTTTTATATAATCAAGTTTTTCTGACCTATTCGATATGCAGAGGAATTGAGACAAGTTCCAGCTTGGATGCTGCCTGCATCCAATGACAAAACCTCTCTGTGTAGACAGTAGACAGCAAGGCAGTTCTTTCACTTTGATTTTTGGTCAGTTTGGGGGCTTTTGCACTTGAAATTTGCCATACAGCACAGCAGTGGCCAAAAGTAATGTAAGAAGGGAATATTTGCACACGATTTGCTTTAAGTGAACTATATTTACAAAATCGTACATTTCTTGAATAAAGAACGAAGATGTCTGTTTTTTTAGGCAGGATATCATTTTTGGCCACTATTATATATTTTTTGATAGTATGTTTTTTATGCTTTTGTTTCAGAGTTGTTGTATGATCTCCAATCTTGCCTTTGACAAGGATTTGCTTTTCAGTTTAATTACAAGGATATTTTGAATCAGGTCAGGTGTGATTTTATTAAGATGAGTATGTGCAAGAAACTCTCTCAAATGTTGATGCTTTATCAGTACATTTAGGTCGTGCCTGCCTAGTTTGTCATTAAACCACTTATAACTCATTATAACCTCTCACAGTAAAAGTCAGCCTGTGACGCATTTATGAATGAATCAGAGTTAGCTGTGACCTGTGCCATAGCAGGGTTCACCTGTGTATAAAACATACTGTCAGCTCTCACTAGGAGCCAGTATTGAACTCAGTATGGTGCACTGGAAAATCATCTTTTGGCTTTTCGCTTCTGCTTTTAACATGCGGCTTCCATAGTAACACTTGTCTGATGCAAGAGTCTGTTATACATTGTATAAGATTACCTGGAAAAAATGTGATTCATCATTTCTGGAAAATCCACTGGATTCACCAAGAAATTGTTTAATATGCAAAATGTTCTTTCCTGAGTTTACATGTTTATTATCAAAATAGCAAGTTGAAGTGTGACATATCAAAAGTAACATTTTAATAACGTGTTAGAGGTTTAGCAAAGTAAGTGTCCTTTCATTGCATCACAAATTGACACGTAATACAAGTTAGCTTTTCCATGTTGTTGTCCTAAATGAATAGTTCTCAGCCATGTCCCTGGAGCCTCTAACTAATGAGCTAATGACCTTATTCCCAGATTCCAATGAGTGACACTGAATTTTGTAGATGATTTGTTTTCTATTCCTGTGCCCTTGCGCTGGGCCCAGCCAATACAGAAATCTCACTGGACTGAAGTACCAATGGATTTGGAGAGAATGACCTTGCATTTCAATGACTGTGATTGCAGACTGCCTGAGCTTGAGTGCTCATGAGATACACACTGACATTTGTGCTGCAAGACATTCCCTCTGTGGACTTAGGAATCTTTTTAAATGTGATGAAACCCACTGTTAGCTCAGAAGGCAGCACCTTTGACATCTTCACTAAAAGGGGTTATTTTTTTTTTTTTTTTTTTTTTTTTGGACAGATTAGCAATAAGCAGTCACCTATATTATTTACATATAGTAATTAATGTTTAAAATCATATAAATAGTTATGGTCTTGTATACTGTCTGGTTAATATTGTGTTAAAGGGGTCCTATTATGCTCTTTTACAAAGTCTTGATTTTGTTTTGGGGGTGTACAAGAACATGCTTTCATGCTTGGTGGTTCGAAAAACGCATCATTTTTCAAATAATTTACATTATTACATTGCATTATTGCTTTCTCCCAGCCTGGAACAAATGGCTTGATCAGTTTAGGTTTGATGAAGACCTGCCTTCCAAAAAACAAAATGTGTTGTGATTGGTTAGCTGTATCATTGTGTTGCGACTGGCAAAAAGCAATCTAAGCAATCAAAAATAAATGCATCTGTGGCGCATTACAGCTCAGACACGGCCACTCTAGTTAATGCTTGTGTTTATACCAGTGGCGACTCTGCGGTGCGTTGTGGCTCTGACGCGGCCACTCTAGTCAATGCTTGTGTTTACACCCGCCGTGCTCCGGCTTGTCTTAGAAGCTGCTCTCCGTGCTGCATTGCTAAAGTTAGGCTAATCCCCCACCTCTACCAAGGTTCGGGAAGAGCACAATCAGATAATCAACCAATTCGGCACAGGTGTAACTCGTCTAGCTAATCATCCTAACTAGCACAGTCACATATATGTATACACCCTACTTACCCCTATCATATGACAGTTTTCCGGCATCCCTCCTCCACCCCAACTCCTCACTCTAAATCTGTTGTATCCCATATAGGGATAGGGGAAGTTCTCTGGGTCCAGGCCATATTCCAGGCTCGGAGCCCTCCCCCAGAGCAGTACGCCAAAATATGCTTACTATTTGCTCAACCAGATTAGATGTAAGGGTGAACTCGTGAAATTATATTCTAATGGACCACGTTGTGGCATCATAACATGCGGAAAACAAACGCTGTAGTCCAAAGGAGCCACTCGTTGTAGTTCTTGAAAAGGGATTTTTAAAAAACAAAATATCTCCCTTTGGAGTGGACTTTGAGATTTGTAACTTTGTAGATCTTTTTTATGCTAAACATACACACCACACACTGGCTAAAATTTAAAGTGAAAAAGCATAATAGGACCCCTTTAAAATATGCAATATACAACAGTAACAGCCATGATATACACAGTAGTTCATCAGCTACTGTGTATATCAACAGCTTACTGTTTTGCACATCAGAGATGAGATCTTCTAGCAGAAGGACGAAACTTGCTTTATTACATAAAACTTTAGTGAAAATATATGGCCTTAATATTTGACTATGTAGTAATCCTTTTTAAAAGGCAATAAGATATTTGGGGCTGTGCTAAATGTAATAAGTATACTTTTTGTATATCATGGCAATCAATGCCCTTTAGCAGTAAATATATTCACAATATAATACAGCCTTTTATATTTATTATTTCTTAACTGATGGTTTATTAAGCGTTGTTAACAGAATTTTGTTAAGGTCAGTAAATTACAGTTCATAACAGTAGACAACCATTTTATACAGCTCACTTTTATGAGCAAAACTGAAATGGCTTTTTGAAAATGTCTTGGTGTAGTAGTATATAAGAAGAAAGGTAATGACTGGAGTGAAGGAATGCACAGTGAAAGAAAGAAAAGTGAGAAGTAAAGTCGAAAACAGGTTATCTAAGTGCATGTGTCAGATAAAGTCATGAGGTTGGTAATAGTTTCATCATTCTAAAAGACTCTTTGAGGCCTCCACTGATCTGAACTTTGACAGGGAGTGAGGACTACATCACTGAGAGAGAGAAAGTGACAGAGAAGGAATTGGAGGGTCTCAGCAGGGGAAAAGAGATTCTCAGTATGGCAGGGACCGCTCTAATTGAGAATAATTACTGTGTTTGTTGCTCTGTGGTAAACATTACTATACCACTAAATGAACTGTGAACATGTATGAACGTTTTCATGTTTGTACTGCTGCTGGAGAAAGGCATGAAAAGATGAATATATTTAATAAGCATTGAGAAAATGGAACATATGCATAGTTCCCTTTATTTGTCCTCATAACAAAAACCTGTATCTAAAATTACTTTTATTATTGCATTTACTACTCGCCTAGCTACATGTCTCATGAGCTATGTTATAAAACAGTGGTTCTCAATCTGGGGGCATCTTTGCATTAGGTAGATTTCTAGCAGTGTGACTCCTGAGTGTTTTTCCTGTGTACACTATACATAGGTTGTTAACAAATACATAATTTAAAATGTATGTGAATATTTAAAGGGGTTGGGACATGAGAAATCAAATTTGCCTTTTAGCATATAAAAGGTCTTTGTACCATTAAAAGTTTCATAGCTTAAAATGTCCCCCTCATTATGAATGAAGCATTTAGGCTATAAGATCCAGTTCTCAAAAGTCTTGTGAACAAATGTTCTGTATGGCCTAATTTCAGTGACTTAAAGATTTTAGTTTTTCACTAACCATGCATAAACATTGATTTCTTAAAAACACAATCATGTACATACATGCTGTTTACATATTATTGTAGCCCACTTTATGCTGAATACAGTGTTATAAGCCATTTATATGTTTATAAGCAACTGAAAATGTCACTGTCAAAACTTCTCCAGGCCCCTAAAACACCCACAGAACCCAGAGGGTTAATCAAGCTCCAAAAATAGATCATTCGGATATTTGCATAAACACTGCCTGTAGAAGAAGACATTGACAAATAGTCATCTTCTCACCATAGGCCCTGCCCACTGGCATCCAGTCACTTAATGTTTAACACTTGATTATGCAATGCGACACCAGCAAATAGAAATTACAATCACTGCTGCTATCTTGTCTACACTGGATACAGTATACAGATGTGTTTTTGCTTTCAGACAAATAGAGTAAAAGAACGTTTCCTTTTATGCGTTTGGTTTAAACAGCTCGTTCACATCATTGTACAGTTATCAAAAGGATCCCAGCATAAGGAACAAGTCAATAGTTAATTTTTAATGGATCATATCAGAGGATTGTTCAGAGCATGTTGTTTTGTTAATGAAGCGTGTCATGGAAAGTTCACAAAGAAAGGTTTGTTGAAAGATGAAGCGTTATAGACTGTAGCTGCATCACAAACTGTAAGTAAATTATTTTCATAATGCTTTGTCTGGAAATGACCGTTTTGTTTGGATCATATTGTCAAAACACTGACGTGCAATAGTGAGGGGGTGGGGCATTGATGCTGTTTCCTATGCAATGACGTTAGCCAATAATAACAGTGGCCGATTACTGACAAGCCTTAAAGGACATGTCCCTTAAAACAGGTTGTTTTAGAAAAATACTCATTTATTTATTTGTGCAAAAAACATTAAAAGGAACATTAAACTAATAAAACAATCCATGTCACGACTCCTTTAATGTACAGTGTACATTTTAGGTACTGTGACCACACAATTAATGTTTGTCATGATCTTAAATCAATATTCAGCATTTAGCAAATATGTATTAAATAATCATGTGAGAAATAATTTTTCAAAGTACAAATAAAACATGTAAAATGAAACTAACAAACAAACAAAAAAATAATTTCTTTATTTTCTCTTTTCCATATTGTATATTCTCTATTTTCCACATGTCCTATTTGCACAGCTGTTGGCCTGCAGTATTTTCTCTGTGTACATGGCTAATTCTTTTGTGAACATTCCTCTAACAGGGGAATGGCTATGACTGGTTAGAACTAATCTGAGAAGATACTGTTGAAGGTCAAAGTTGATCCTTGGACAGCCTTTATCAGTATAAAAGAGACTGTACTGATTTACCTTCTGTCTTCCTCACTAAAGAACTTCTCTGTGTTGGATTGACTATTCTTTCAAGAATTTAAAGACCAAAGACAAATCCTATGACTGGTTATTCAATCTCTGTCTCACATTTAGTAATGGATTTAGAATTTTTCCACGACACAATATAAAGTCAATAACAAAAAGAGTGTCTCAATTCTCTGCGTTAACTGCAGTAGTAAGCAAACTATGTTAAGGTGATTTGATCCCAAGTATTACTCTTTCTCTTTTAAACCCCTAAGAGCAAACAAATTCTATTAATGCATGAATTTCACATTTCACCACACTTTTCATCCATAAGCATACTACAAGCAAGTACCATTATTCATTAAAATGTTTTTTTTTATATATATATGTTCATAATAATAATAATAATAATAATAATATATATATATATATATATATATATATATATATATATATATATATATATATATTATATTTATTTTTATTTTTTTAATGTACAGAGTTGTTTCTGTTCACGTTATATTCACAGGAAATTAAAACAGTTTTGTTTCTCAAAACTGACTTAACATTAAAGTAACAAGAAATGTTCATGGACTCTGACTTAATCTTACTCACAGAAACTTGTCAGAACACCATTGCCAGAACATTTGGCAGAACACATCACAAAATCGACTGGTTTTCAACTATTTGGACGTTTTGCTGAACATTGTGGTTGGCGGAGCAGCAGTGCTGATCAAACGTTTCAGGATGCGCAGACAGGGCAAACGAGCCGGCGCGCTCGTTAAACTTAGACAGCGCAGATTTCGAACGGCGCTGCCTAGCATACATCTGGTGAATTTCCGCTCTCTACCCTGAATAAGGAGATTACAGCGGCTAAAAAGAGCTACAAAAATTGGAAGATCGGTTCTCTTCCAATGACTCAGTTTCAGTGTGGAAAGGTCTGAAAGCCATCGCAAACTACAGAACCCCCACACCCGTTCTGACCATCTCTTTTTACAACCTTTAACACCTCCAGAGACCCCCCTCCTCCCTGCTCTTCAGATCAGTGAAGACGAGGTGCGCCAGGTCTTCAGAAAGAACAAAAGAATAAAGGCACCAGGCCCAGACAGTGTCACACCAGCCTGTCTGTAAAACCTGTGCTGATCAGCTGGCCCCCATCTTATCACAAATATATAACAGATCCCTGGAGCTGCGTCCCATCCTGCTTCAAACGTTCCACCATCGTCTCTATCCCAAAGAAACCCAAAATTACTGGACTTAACGATTACAGACCTGCGGGTTCGAGTCCCAGGTCCGGCAGGGATTGAGGGTGGTTTAACGTTGCTTTAACGTCTGTGGTGGAAAGCCATGGCCTAATGGGGTGGGGGGAGTGAATAACCAGCGCTCTCTCCACCCTCAATACCACGACTGAGGTGAGTCACTTAGCAAGGCACCGAACCCCCAACTGCTCCCTGGGTGCCACAGCGATAGCAATATGGCTGCCCACTGCTCCGGGTGTGTGTGTATGCGTGTGTTTGTTCACTACTCACTTCAGATCAGTGAAGGGATCTTTTTAGCCGTGTGTGCACTTGGATGGGTTAAATTCCGAGTATGGGTTACCATACTTGGCCACACGTCATGTCCTTTGTCGTTTGTCCCTGTCCTTTTGTCATGAAGTCGTTTGAAAAACTGGTTTTGGCCCATCTGAAGAACATCACTGGACCCTTACTGGACCCCCTGCAGTTTGCTTACCGAGCAAACAGGTCTGTGGATGTAAACATGGGACTGCACTTCATCCTGCAACATCTAGACAAAACAGGGAATTATGTGAAGATCTTGTTCGTGGACTTCAGTTCGGCCTTCAACACCTTCATCCCAACACTCCTCTAGTCCAAACTAGCCTAGTTCTATCTGTCAATGGATCACCAGCTTTCTGACAGATAGGCAACAGCTAGTAAGAATGGGTAAATTCACATCCAACAGCCACACCACCAGCACAGGTGCTCCTCAGGTTTGCGTCCTCTCTCCACTGCTCTTCTCCTTGTACACCAATGACTGCACATCTAAAGACCCCTCTGTCAAGCTCCTGAAGTTTGCGGATGACACTACAGTCATTAGCCTCATCAAGGACGGAGACAAGTCTGCTTTACAGACAGCAGGTTAAAGAGCTGGCTGTCTGGTGCAGTCACAACAACCTGGAGCTCAACACGCTCAAAACAGTAGAGATGACAGTGGACCTCAAGAGGAATCCCCCTGCCCTCCCCCCACTTACCATCATGGACAACACTGTAACATCAGTGGAAACATTCAGGTTCCTGGGCACTACAATCTCTCGGAACCTGAAGTGGGACAAACACATTGACCCGATTGTCAAAAAGGCCCAGCAGAGGCTATACTTCCTTCGCCAGCTGAGGAAGTTCAATCTGCCGAAGGAGCTGCTGAAACAGTTCTACACTACTAGCACTACCACTACCTCTGCACCTCAACAACTGTCTGGTTCAGCTCAACTGATCTTAGAGACTACAGAGGATAGTCTGGACTGCTGAGTGAATCATTGGTACAACCCTCCCTACCCTCCAAGATCTGTATTCATCCAGAGTGAGCAAAAGGGCTAGCAAAATCATTCTGGACCCCTCACACCCAGCCCACTTCCTCTTTGAACTGTTGCCATGTGGTCGGCGCTACAGAGCACTGAGTACCAAAACAGCCAGACATAGAAAAAGCATCTTCCCCCAGTCCATCTACCTCATGAACAATTAAATGTTCCCCCCACTGTGCAATAAAACGTGCAATACCGCTATCCATACCTATATTTATTATAGATACGCTATCGCTTTAACATATCTTCCACACATTCAATTCCTTTGTATAATTTGTGTATAGAATATATGTACTTACATTATATTGTCTATTGTGTATTGTCTTTCACATATTTATTCTAATCACTCATTTATTTGTCTATAGTTTGTGTCTTTTCATATATTTATTCTAATCACTTGTTTATTTTTGTTATCTGTGTCTTATCACTTGTAATCCTTTCTGTGCACTGGAAGGTTCTGTCACCAAGACAATTTCCTTGTGTGTGTAAGCACACTTGGCAAGAAAGCTCTTTCTGATTCTGATTCTGATATTGATTATGGGGCAGTCACGTGATGAACGAACGACTCAAACCCAAAAACTTGTCAGATAAGCGGTGAGGTGAGTTAATCATAGACTAAAGACCCAGGTAAACAATGAATTAATAATTTCTGTTTCTTATAGCATTATAGTTTTATCTTGTTTGTAGTGTGATCAACGTTTGTGTAAGCAGTAGATGTGTTAGGGAAGTAACACATTTTGCTGAACAAGACTCAAAGGCCTGAGTTGGTAAACTGATCTGAACTTCCCATCACTACTACGGATCACATGTAAGTTCATCGTCTGTGTACTGAGTATGGCGAAAAACTTCATCTTATTTTCTCCTACAACTTGAGAGGAGGACAGCATTGTACCTTTTTGTTTGTAAACAGCGTTTACAACTTACTTGCATTTTTGTTCTTAGTCTTTACGTGTTCGCTTTGTAAACACTGGGTCGGTAGTTCCACCTACGTTCCGCATGACCTTTCGACGTGATTCAATAGTACGTAGTGTCATGATGGCGCATCCCAGAGCCTGTGCTACATGAGCTTTTGTGCTTAAAAAGTATAAAAAATATATTTTCCTGAAAAAATGACAGACTGTTTCGCTAGATAAGACCCTTCTTCCTCTGCTGGGATCGTTTAGAGCCCTTTGAAGCTGCATTTTAACTACATTTTGGAAGTTCAAAATCAGGGCACCAATCAAGTCCATTATATGGAGAAAAATCCTGAAATGCTTTCCTCAAAAACCATACTTTCAAAAAATTTATTTTGACTATGTCACAATAAGAAGTAAATACGGCCCTGATGGAGGGAGGGAAGAGTTCGCCATTTTCATGGCCTATTCTTTACACTGCCACACATTATCATTTGGGACACAATTTTTTTTAGATTTTGAAAAAATATTTTTTATATTATTACAAAATTTCCTTAAATGTCTTCACTTTAAATAATTATTAAATATATATATATAAATATTTTTTTTTATTTTTAATTTGTAATTAATGTTTAAATAATTAAAAATGAAATATATATGAAAGAGTATGAAAGAAAATATTCAGTGGTTGAAAATTGCGAAAATAGATTCAGTTTATGGTATGCAGAATCAAAATGTTCTGTCAGGATCCACATGACCTTTGAATCTTGCACAATTTTTGTAATAACAGTCTCACTCACTACATATTTTTTTCTTGTTTGTGGTTGTAAGAATGCAGACAATATCCTTATTTTGCAATGTGGAAGTCAGCTATTTTCTTCGAATGCGGATAAAATTTGTAGTATTGTACAATAAACAGTATTAAATATGGATTGTCATGCTTTTGACATAATAAAAAATGTCAGAGTTATATTATACTGCTGTACTACTCATGCCCTTTTCAGAATTTCATCTGGGTCTGAATTTTCAAGATGCAGCAGATGCAACAGAGCCTGTTACTTTTGGAAGAAGTAATGTTGAAATGTTATCAACATATTTTTGTATATATTTGTGTTTACACCGTTTGTTCCCTCATCTTATGTCTGAAAAATACCTTTCCTGAGATGAGAGGGGAAATTACCATATGAAAACATCTATTCTTCTTACAGGTTCCACCACAGATTTTCACTTTTTTTTTCACTGACCCCTATTCTCGAACCCTCACTGCAGTATACTGCTTCCCCCAGGCAAGAATCTCACTTTTAATATTTTATCAGTATTAAAATGAGCCATATGCTCTTTTAGCATTCACCCAAAACATAATAAAACTCACAGAAGGAAACTGGCAGCATTTTATCAAACTTCTTTAATTTCACTGGAAATACAGCAAAACTGTGTTTTAGAAATTACTTTTAATTAAAGACACAATACCATTTTAATGTGTGCTGTGACATTTAAATTTTGCCTACAATATCTCTGAGATCAATAAACAGGTTATTTCACGAGTTTGCCTGCCCATCCAGTCCTGATGGGCAATGGTAAACAAACTTAGCTTGCTGTGCTTAATGGAGGCTCGAACCCGAGGCTCAGCTTGAGCACTGAGTTCAACCCCCCATTGCGATATTACCTAGAGGGAAAATAACAGAAACAGGGGAGGAGAAGGGGAGGTGGAGGGATGCCGGAAGAACTGAAGCTGAGACAGTGCAATGAGAGCTGCTTATATAGGCTCGTAATGATGATTGACAGGACTGAATGATTAGGCTCCTCCCGAACCTACGTTTGGAACTTCATTTATAAAAATATTTTGTGACACCAAACAATGCAATTCTCATTTGCACCAAGCTTTAAATTAATTCAGTTCACATAATTCTGTTGAAATTTACAAAATCACAGTTATCAATGTCATCCTTAAAGGGGTCATCGGATGCTAAGTCCACTTTTACATGTTGTTTGAACATTGATATGTGTTGGCAGTGTATGTACAAATCTACTCTATAATGATAAAAATCCATGCAGTGGTTTTTAATTAATCTGTAGAAATAATAGTCCCTTTTTCAGATTGCACCTCCCGATCTACATATATCCATCTATGTTCGCCGAATCATTCATGATCCAGCTTCACTTACAGCAGAAGTGAGTATAAGGTTTTTTTTTTTATGAATCTTTGCGATCGCCTTTCCTAATAATGTGCTAGTTAGCAAATTTAGCGGGTAAACGCGTAAACAGGCTTGTCAATCCACAGAGAGAATAGAGGGGTGGGGTGAGCAGTGCTCATTTGCATATAAAGCAGCCTCGACCAGAATGAGATGATTTTTGCAAGAGCTGGTTTTGGCAAGGTAAAAAGGGTGTTGTTTTACACAACCATTGAGAATTTTTAACCAAAGTGTATTATAGACCTTTCATTAAGACCCTAAAGAATCATATCAACTTGTGGAAAATAGGCATCCGATGACCCCTTTAAGGAAAGTCAAACAAGGAATCTGCCAATATTCACATTATGGTAATATAAAAGATATGTGTCTCAGTGATTTTCCTTTTGTAGCGAAAGGCAGTGACAGTCACTGGGGATAATCTTGTAAAAGGCCTGGAAGTCTGGTTTAATTATTATTATGGTTTCTCTTTAGCAAGCACAGCACAGTTGTGAGATTAGAGAATGGCTGAAAGTTTTTCCACAATAACAGAGATGGAGTTGTGGTGTTGTAATCTTAGTTTTAAGACCTCTTGATACCACATAAACATGATTTCTTCTCAGGGATTTGCAGGGATTTACTAATAGCTTGCACCATTGCAAACCTTCCTTTGGCTTTAAAAAACTACTGTCAGGATTTACTAAAGACATACCATGAAAAATTAGCATAGGCATGGTCACAATTATTTGTACGACCTCTACAGCACTGAATGTCAGCGGAGACCACATCGACTAGATGAGCCCCAGAGACGGATCCCCAGTGAAGACCTCATCACCTAGACGGCTGTCGGCACAGGACCACGGGACCTGGTGAGTCCTCTGTGTCTGGCCAGAGGAGAACTGGCCCCCCCGACTGAGCCTGGTTTCTCCCAAGGTTTTTTTTCTCCATTTGTCACCGATGGAGTTTTGGTTCCTTGCCGCTGTCGCCTCTGGCTTGCTTAGTTGGGGATACTTTATCTTCACTTTATCTTCACACAAGATTGTATTTTATTTTATTGTATTTGATTAACTACCTTTACCTGAAAATTGAGTGTTTACTGTTGCCCTTGGCATTGTTGATGTACTATTTCCTATTTAATACTGTACAGCCGCCTTGTCATAATTCTGTATTGTTAAAGGAGGTATATAAATAAAGGTGACTTGACTTGACTTGACTTGTGCGGCTGATCTGCATGTGCTTTAAGATGCAAAGTTTATGAGAGGAGAGAACTGAAATTAATCATGCCATTGTTAGGGACATTATTTAATGACAAAAAAGCATGTCTTAACCGATTTTGACCTTTACAAAGCTGTGATAGTTGGTGCTAGGAGGAGGCACCTGTTACGTAAAATCCACAGAAGCGAGCCGAAGTTGAGAACCCAAATGCAGTTTCATTGAGAAATGGTGACAAAACAAACAAAATCTGATGTAACATCCCCTCAAAAAACAAAAACAGATGTGACATATCCCCTCCTCTATGGGTAGCCTCCAAAATCCAAACAACATCAAAACAAAAAGTTTACGAGGTTGCGGGAGTGGAGGATGAAAAGACAGAGAGATGGAAGGGCGCTGTTCATTTTCACAGTGTTGCTAAATATATGGTAATATATTTGTACAATCTTCACATTAAATTCCTGCAGAGATGACAGGACATTTACTTGCTATTTCTGTTCTGTGCAAAACAAGGGCAATTACATTGTAGACCATTAATGGAATACCGAATAAGCATGACCTGGACATACAGTAAGTCGTGAGATGTTTTGCTAATTAAAGGATTTTGGCACAATAATAGCATGAGAACTTGATTATGTTTGGTCTCTCGGTAACGTGTTCTGTTATGTTTTACGCATTTGCCTGATCGTAAGCCTTCTTTTTAATGTTCCTCCAATATTTTCCTCTTTTTATCTTCCAATTCTCTCTATCTATAGTCGATCTGCTAACATCCGATCTGTGCACTCAAACTGAGCGCTCTCTTCTATCTATCATTATTATGTGGCATGGAGGTGATCAGTCTGTGGCACTGCTGTGGTGCCCAGGTTTCTTTGACAGTGGCCTTCAGCTCATCTGCATTTTTTGGTCTCTTGTTTCTCATTTTCCTCTTGACAATACCCCATAGATTCTCCACGGGGTTCAGGTCTGGTGAGTTTGCTGGCCAGTCAAGCACACCAACACCATGGTCATTTAACCAACTTTTGGTGCTTTTGGCAGTGTGGGCAGGTGTCAAATCCTGCTGGAAAATGAAACCAGCATCTTTAAAAAGCTGGTCGGCAGAAGGAAGCATGAAGTGCTCTAAAATTTCTTGGTAAACGGGTGCAGTGACTTTGCTTTTCAAAAAACACAGTGGACCAACACCAGCAGATGACATTGCACCCCAAATCATCACAGACTGTAGAAACTTAACACAGGACTTCAAGCAACTTGGGTTATGAGCTTCTCCACCCTTCCTCCAGACTCTAGGACCTTGGTTTAAAAATGAAATACAAAACTTGCTCTCATCTGAAAAGAGGACTTAGGACCACTGGGCAACAGTTCATTTCTTCTTCTCTTTAGCCCAGGTAAGACGCCTCTGACATTGTCTGTGGTTCAGGAGTGGCTTAACAAGAGGAATATGACAACTGTAGCCAAATTCCTTGACATGTCTGTATGTGGTGGCTCTTGATGTCTTGACCCCAGCCTCAGTCCATTCCTTGGGAAGTTCATCCAAATTCTTGAATCGATTTTGCCTGACAAGCCTCTCAAGGCTGTGGTTCTCTCGGTTGGTTGTGCATCTTTTTCTTCCACACTTTTTCCTTCCACTCAACTTTCTGTTAACATGCTTGGATACAGCACTCTGTGAACAGCCAGCTTCTTTGGCAATGAATGATTGTGACTTACCGTCCTTGTGAAGGGTGTCAGTGATTGTCTTCTGAACAACTGTCAGATCAGCAGTCTTCCCCATGATTGTGTAGCGTAGTGAACCAAACTGAGAGACCATTTTGAAGGCTCAGGAAACCTTTGCAGGTGTTTTGAGTTGATTAGCTGATTGGCATGTCACCATATTGTAATATGTTGAGATAGTGAATTGGGGGGGTTTTTGTTAAATGTGAGTCAAAATCATCACAATTAAAAAAACCAAAGACTTAAACTACTTCAGTCCGTGTGCACTGAATTTATTTAATACACGAGTTTCACAGTTTGAGTTGAATTACTCAAATAAATGAACTTTTCCACGACATTCTAATTTATTGAGATGAACCTGTAAATGTTTCAACTGGTGAAAAATGACAATGAACACGATTGGGACAATACTTTTTTTTTGGTTTTCTTAAAGCCATCTCAGGTATATTTTTAACAGAATAGAGCATATTCTTAATGCAATACTATAATTATTTATTTACGGAGACATAAGTAATGTTAATATTAATTAGCATTTTAGAGTCTCCTAAAAAAATGCATGGCATGGTTTAAAAATATTACATGAAATTTAAGAGTTATCCTCAGATTTGAAACATGGCCAGATTTGTGGCTTTAGCTGCACTGTTTCTAGAAAGCAACAAAGCCAATTTCATATTTTTTTTTCAAAGGTATTTCATGCCAATACTTTTGTAATACATCTAATAACTTTACAGCTTTAAAGGCCTTGTAAGCTATTTTTTGTAGTATTTAAAGCGATAGCATCTTTAAGAACAAACATGATCTAACACTGAATGAACTGAACACTTAACTAAATTACTGCTTATTCGACAAAGATACTCTTAAATAGTCTGGTCAGATTTGTTGGTATGCCTCGAAAGGAAATATAATAAATTATATTTAGTTTTATTATAGTGATTATAGTGATTATAGTGATGTTTTAAAATAACTGTTTTCCACGTGCCTTTAATCTTGTAATGGAGAAATTTAAAACATTTAAACCTTGGATATGAGAAAGCAAAGGAGAAGGTTGTCTGAGGAGATCAGAAAGAAACCAGTCAAGCATGTCAAAAGTAAAGACTATAAGACCATCTCCAAGCAGCTTGATGTTCTTTTAACTACAGCTGCAAAACATCATTGTTAAGAAGTTTAAGGTCCATGGGACTGTAGCCAGCCTTCTTGGCTGTGGCAGCAACAGGAAAACAGGACTCAGCACTTCTGAAGGACCTCGGCTCAATCAAGTTTCAGGTGCGGCTTTGCTGTATCCAGCATGGGTTGCCTTGAATTTGTATAGGGAACAGTTAAATGTCAGCACTATCAAAGCATTCTGGATCTAAATGTACTACAGAGCATCAAAAAGCTCTCAGGTGCAACTCTTAGGTCCTCCAAAACGATAATGACCTAAAACATACAGCTAAAGTACACAGAATTCTTAGAATGACTAAGAACAAAATACTGGACTATTCTGAAGTTGCCTTTTATGAGTCCTGATCTAAATCCTATGGAGAGAGTTGCAGACTGGAGAGGGCATACAGTACTTCAAACCAGAGACAGCTGGAACAGTTTTCTCATTAAGAGTGGGGTGAACTATTTTTGATAGCGCAGAAGCCTCATTGAAAGCTACATGAAGATTGCCTCTAAAGCCACATAAATAGTACAAAGATGCTCATTTCTTTTTCTTAGATTGAATAGAATATTAAATTAAAGGAACACTCCACTTTTTTTGAAAATAGGCTCATTTTCCAACTCCCCTGGAGTTAAACAGTTGAGTTTTACCGTTTTCGAATCCATTCAGCTGATCTCCGGGTCTGGTGGTAGCACTTTTAGCATAGCTGAGCATAGGTCACTGAATCAGATTAGAGCATCTCACTCAATAATGACCGAAGAGTTTCGATATTTTTCCTCTTTAAAACTCTTCTGTAGTTACATCGTGTACTAAGACTGACGGAAAATGAAAAGTTGCTATTTTCTAGACCGATATGGCTAGGAACTATACTCTTATTCCGACCATGGGTGCAGCAGGCGCAATGATATTACGCAGTGCCTGAAAATAGTCTCCCTGTGCAAGCAGGTGGTCACGTTGGTTATGTTGACAGAAGTTAGCCTGTTTTCAGGCGCTGCGCAATGACATTGTGCCTGCTGCACCCATGGTATGACAGCAAAGTTCCTTGATTATTACGCCAGAATGAGAGTATAGTTCCTAGCCATATCGGTTTAGAAAATCGCAACTTTTCATTTTCCGTCAGTCTTAGTACATGGTGTAACTACAGAAGAGTCAAGTTTTAAATAGGAAAAATATCGAAACTCTTTAGTCATTTTTGAACAAGATGCTAACGAGCTAATCTGATTCAAAGATCTATGCTGAGCTATGCTAAAAGTGCTACCGTGAAAGTGGAGTGTTCCTTTAAAGATCACCTAATGTTTCCATGCAGTTGTCATTGGCTTTATTATCTAAAATATTCTGTTGAATGAAAAGCAAAGTCTGTTTTTTAATATGGAATAAACAATGATTCTATTACTTTTGTTTCAAGTTATTTCAGAGATAATTGTGAGTTTTTTTTTTTCATGGTAGGGTATCAGGTCACACTTCATTTTGATAGCCCACTTTAGATATACTACTAACCTTACTTTGTAACTACATGTTAACTACACTATATATACACTTTTTTTTTTTTTTTTTTTTCTTGTAAGTTTTTTTATGTTCATCGAAGCTCCATTTATTTGATCAAACAGAAATACAGAAAAAAACAGTAATGGTGTTGAATATTATTACAATTTAAAATAGTGGCATTCTGTTTTAACAGTGTTTAAAATATAATTTATTCCTGTGATGCAAACCTAAATTTTATTTAAACCGAACGTATGTTATGTTGGATTTATTGATTTATGTTTTAAACAGTTGTGCTGCTTAATCTGTTTTTTTTTTTTGGGGACATGTAATACTTTTTTCAGGATTCTTTAATGAATGAAAAGTTAAAAAGAACAGCATTTAAGTATGTTCATGCTTGGTACCCAGGAAAGATAAATTCTTGCTTTGTACAATGGCATGAAATTGAAGTGTCAGCTAATGATTTTAACGAAAAAAAAAAAAAATCTAGAAATAAACCTTGAAATTTGGTAATGCAAAACAAGAAAAAAATTGTAGTAGAATGTAGATTATTGGAGAAGACACAAGAGGCTCACAGGGATCGAGATATTATACAAACCATATGAATATGAAACTTCTACCTACCTGAGTTCACCCTGATCCAGCGCACCTGTCTATAATTATCAAGTCTTCCTGAAGATCTTAATTAGGTGTTTCATCAGGGTTGGAAATTAACTTTGCAGGGAGGTAGATTTCCAAGAACAGGACTATGTGAATCATATTACTTTTTTCATAAATTTTATTGATATCGGAGGATGGCCATTCAAAAGTAGCTATGCATTTTGATGAAAATGAATTTTGTCCAAACAGTTATAAATGTATTATGTTTTTCCCTGTCTGATGTCTCATTTGCTGCAATTAGTAAAAGAGTCTGTGTGCCACCAGCCAATCAGCATTACTTAATTTCCTATGGCTCCGGAGTGATTAGTCATATGGCGTTTACAGCTCAGGTGATTGGCTCGAAAAGTATGTGTGCCCAGAGCTTACGTCTGTTTCTCAGCACCAGTGGTGTGTGAGCAGTGAGGTGTTTTTTTTTTGGCACCCATGTTATCAAATGTGTTCACATCATGAACAGCAAGTCAGAGTGAAGCAGCAGCACTTTGTGAGCAGCAATGCATGGAATGTTTCAAAGCCAAATCTTTTTTTGCAGCACTGCTTACATTCAATTAAAGTGAAAGCGCATTGCTGATGGATTAAATTCAAACAATTTGAATTTAAAAGGTGAAAACTGCAAAAGTATGCATATACACCGATCAGGCATAACATTATGACCACTGACAGGTGAAGTGAATAACACTGATCTCTACATCACAGCACCTGTTAGTGGGTAGGATACATTAGGCAGCAGGTGAATATTTTGTCAGTGCAGTGGTGTCAGTGGACAGTGGTGGACAGTGGTGACAGGGTCACGGATGGCCATTGATGCACGTGGAGAGTGAAGCCTGGCCTGTGTGGTCCAATCCATCTCAAATTGCTCAGGAAGTTAATGCTGGTTCTGATAGAAGGGTGTCAGAATACACAGTGCTGACCCCTGTCCATCAAAAGTGCCATCGGCATGTGAGCATCAGAACTGGACCACGGAGCAATGGAAGAAGGTGACCTAGCGGATGAATCACATTTTCTTTTACATCACGTGGATGGCCAGGGGTGTGTGGGTCACTCACCTGGGGAACACATGGCATCAGGATGCACTATGGCAGAGGTGCCCAAACTCGGTCCTGGAGGGCCGGTGTCCTGCAGAGTTTAGCTACAACCCCAATTAGACACACCTTCATTTAAAATGAGACAAATTTGCTATTATTTTAATCTGCAATCTGTTATTTATCAGTTTAGATAGTTTATTATTCTATGACATTAGCCATGCAATTATCATTATTTACTTTTATGGATTTTAAAAAGAACTCACAAGAAACAGGTGAATAAAGACTGACAATCGAAGTTTAATGTTGAGAAATTATTATTTCGAGAAAGGTAAAACATTTTGGCTCGTTTATGTGTCTCGTTTTCTATGAGAGCTGTGTTTGGAGGGAGGGGACTATTTTTTTGAAGGTCTGAATGTGTTTCCTCTATTTGTGCACATTGTTTTGAACTATACTGTATAGCTATGTTTTGCTTTCAGGGCCGTCGTACACATGGTTGCGATGTGTTCATTGTGAAACTTTAAAATTAGATTTTTTTAATTCTTAAAAAACTGCAATATTTTATTTGAAAAAGTTAATAATTTAATTTTATTGACAAAATATTTTAGTTTGTGTATATTTTTTTTCATTCGATCAGATAACATTTTAAGCTGTCATATGGTCATGTTACAACATGCCCCTCGCATGTTACAATGTACCCCACCTACAGGGCATGTTGTCACTTTCACTTCCTTTCTTTTGAGGTAAATGACGAAAAACATACACACTGTAATTATGAAACAAAGCAACATATTTGTACAAGACAGTTGTGAAATTAACATAGATAAAAAAATAATCCTCTGAACCCCATGTGGATTTACACTAACTGAGAAATTCAAAAAGTGTTAGGTTGTGCCCCGCTCTCCCCTACCACCTAACTAAGCATTGTTGCAGACCATGTACACCCTTTCTTGGAAATGGTATTCCTTAGTGGCTGCAGACTTTTTCAGCAGTATAATGCGCTCTACCACAAAGCAAAAATGGTTCAGGAATGGTTTGAGGAGCACAATGAGTTTTGAGGTGTTGACTTGGCCTCTAAATTCCCCAGATCTCAATCCAACTGAGGATGTGCTGAACGAACAAGTCTGATCCATGGAGGCCCCACGTCGCAACTTACAAGATTTAAAGGGTTAGTTCACCCAAAAATGAAAATTCAATCATCTTGGTACTTACTTTTCTGGGTCTTGAACGTGGTAGTATCCTTGCTGTCTGTGAGAGGGTCAGAAAGCTTTTGGACTTCAAAATATCTTCAATTGTGTTCCGAAGATGAACGATGGCCTTAACAGGTTTGGAACAAGATGAGAGTGAGTCATGAATGACAGAATTTTTATTTTTGGGTAAACTATCCCTTTAAAGGATCTGCTCCTTGGTGCTAGATACCACAGCACACCTTCAGGAGTCTAGTGGAGTCCATGCCACGATAGGTCAGGGCTCTTTTAGCAGCAAAAGGGGGACCAACACAATATTAGGAAGGTGGTCATAATGTTATGCCTGATAGGTGTATTTGTAGTTGAATGCGTTTTGAGATGAGAAAGTAATGTCAGTTATTCAGCTACCATTCAGATGCATATTTCCTCCTCATATAAATAAGATTTCACAACAATTAAGTTGCAGTACTTATCAGTGACCCACTTCTGCTAACAATTTTATGTCATTATGTTTGTTAATAAAAGAAGTTGCATAGAAATCTCTGCAGAAGGCAGAGAATTTTATTTATTTTTTAATTAGGAAAAAAAAAAAACAGGTAGACAGCTATTTTTACAGTCTAAACAAATATAATGCCTCTGTAAAGTGGAATTTAATAAGCTGTGAATTGTATAGTACAAAAAAGGACATAAATTTGTACACAATTATGAATGAATTTAATAAGGGGAAGAAAGGGAGAAGATAAATTTGTGACAAAGGCAGAGAAGACTGAACAAAAATAAGAAAATTAATCTCTGTAAAAAGCTGAATATTACACTAATTTGCAGAGGCCACAAAGTGGAAATCTGGTGGGCTGCAAATCTACTGTCACAACTATGTTCTGTTAGATTCACTTTCATGGATTTTAATTTGTATTCATCAGGTTCCCGTTTCTTTTATTCTAGTTTCCTGCCACTCATCAGTTTCTGTGAACACTTATTATTGATTGTGTGCTAGTGGCTTTTACAAAATTGTTTAACATTGCCAAATAAACTGTGACCTACTTATTTACATCCAACATTATGGGGTCCCCACCATGTGGGGCCCTCCCGCAGTGCTTGGCCTGCATGCCCTTTCCTTACACCACTGATAAGATGGCAGTGAGCTTTTTTCACAGCTGTTTACTATGTAATACATATTGTTCTGTTTTTATTACATTATAGAGGTATTCATTATTTATAAGGGGACATATGGTTGTTTCAGTGATTAAAACAGCATGTTATGATTGCTGGTCATTTGTCAAGACATGCACTGAGGCATATGAAGATGTTTCTATGTAAGCTCTCAATTGCTTTTAATGTTAGTGTCAGATACTGGATTCAACCTGAAATATAATATCTGGTAGAGAATTAATCTTGCCTGTGTACATATTTGAGAACCTCTACTGTATTAGACCCATTTTCCAATGGTGCTTCACCCTGCAGCTTTATTAGGTATTTTCACTTACTATTCAGACCCACAGACATTTAGTGTATAAAAGACTCAAAACTGATGATAGTTAGGTGCAAAAAAAAAGAGTAGACTTTTTTGCTTGTTCACTAGTATTTTGCTACAAGACGTGATTTGACGTGATATATCCAAGCTTGAACCTGCAGTAAAGAGATTAGAACGTTTCTGTTACTGAACGTATCTAGTATCTTTGTGACAGGGACAGAGAGCTCTGGAATGTTTATAACGTGACAGCAGGACTAAGGATAAGTTAACAATGGCACTTTCAGGCATTCTTTTAACAACTGATTTTGTAAGCCACAGATATTGTCATTTTGTACACACTATGCTTGTTTAGTTGTTCTGTTGAAAACAAATTGAAAGTCAGGTCACAAAGTTGCAGAAAGTAATTCCTCTTTTTTTTTCACTGCAATTAAACATCTTGAATTTGAAGCCAATTTGAACATCTGTTGTGGCTTTGGTTCAGACAGAATTAGATTTAGTATGTAGGGTTGACCATCATTTTTTGCACCAGAACTGAGAACCATTAAGCTAAAATAATTGGAAGTGGCTGACACATTCAGTTCAATTTAAAAATTGCAATGCCAACTCTTACATTAAAAATTAGATAGACACCCCAAAATATCTGTTCTTGCTCTGCTCTACTCTGTTGAATTTCTTTGATTCACTTAAACTTCCTATCATTAATTCTAACTCAGCATAATGAGGGATTGATCCAATTCAGAATCAAACTCATTAACTGCACAAGCTCCCAATCCATTCTGATGACCTTGTGAACTTTGCTTTCCATATGGACAACTACTTGCCCTGTTGGCATAGCCATCCCGCTTGTCTTGCTAGGCTATCAGGAAGTGTTCAAGATACTACAGTACTTTTCCCTTCTTTTCGTAGTTACCAAAGTGCACTGGAGCCAAAATCCAATCCACTACTGTTGACCATTCCTTAAGAAAGCCAGCTATGTCCACTCTTTGACTTGCAACCAAAAAAAAAAAAAAAGGTGAGACCACTGCTGCAGAATTGATCATTAGTTTGGATAAAGTCTAAAGGAATGACCAACATTATATTAAGATCTTGAGGACAGAGGATGTTCCAGTGTGACAAAGAGTCTTCAAAATGTCTTGAGATCAATGGGAAACACATTCAGAACATCTTGAAGGAATGTGTCACAGAGCCCTCTTCTTTGGCTCAGGCATCTCCAGCAGTCCTGGTTCCCAGGAAACATGACACAATTGTTTGTAGATTATTATAATAACAGTGCAAAAAATGCACATTGATGCTAACTCCATGTCTGTGGTGCACATATTTTTTCCATGTAAGGAGACCATGTATTCAGCTCACTGAACCTATAAGGAGTGGATACTGGCAAGTTTCTAGGAATGAGATGAGCAAAAGAAGGATGGCTGTTAATGACACACTAGGGGTTATTACCATTATAAACTATCCTAGATACAGTATTTTTTTAGGAATGGTGGAATAGTACCAGAGGTTTGTTGCTTACCTAGCAAACACTCTCAGAAACTGTCATGACTCAAAACCTGGAGGGTGATAAGAAAGTCACTGCTTTTTCCTCAGGGGCATTCAGAGGGGCAAACATAGGACATGAAAAAGGCCTAGCAGTTGTGTGGGCAGTAGAAAAATGGCATCACTACCCTGACACAAACATCTTCGATGTGTACACAGATCATACTGTAGCTCTGCCTCATGGGAATTTAACTGTCCAAAACATTATCTAGACTAAACAGATGGATTCCAAGGCTGCAGTCATTTTCATTACAGGAAAGGCTGTTGCAGCATAGTCCTGCAATGTCCTGATCACCAATATTATCAGCATGTGATGTGTTTCAGATGTGCAATTCCAGCTAGCATATTGCCAGGTGGGAGAATGGTATAAGCTTATCTTAAAGGGGTCATCGGATGCCCATTTTCCACAAGTTGATATGATTCTTTATTATTAATGAAAAGTCAATAATTTTTGGTTTAAATTTTCTCAATGATAGTGTAAAAAACATCTTTTTTACCTTGCCAAAATCAGCTCTGCAAAAATCATCCTGTTCTGGTTGAGGTTGCTTTAAATGTTAATGAGCTCTGCTCGCCCCGTCCCTCTCTTCTCTCTGTGGAGTGACGAGCCTGTTTACTTCAGCCGCATTTGATTCGCACAAACATATACGGATATATGTAGATCGGGAGGTGCATTTCATTCGCAAACAAACGTAATCCACTGTATCTTCAGCAGCTCAGATGTCGGGAGTAAATGCCGACCACTGTGTTCATTATTACATCCAGCAACACAACACCTCAATTGGAGATATTCTTGTCTAACTTACATCCCTGCTCCGGCATCAAAACAATGGAGGTCGGACTGTTACAGCTGATTTAAGGTGGATTTTTATCATTATAGGGTAGATGTGTACATACACTGCCAACACACATTAATGTTCAAACAACATGTAAAAGTGAACTTTGCATCTGATGACCCCTTTAAGAAAAGGGCACTGTTGTTATAAGATGATTATTAGAGTAGTTCCTTCCAGCTTGGCTCACATTGCATTGAAGACTCCATGGACTCTTCTTTAGACAGGTCAAACGTATTTTATATCAGATGCGAGTTAGATAGCGACGCCCATTGTCCATGTTACCTGCTATTGTAAATTCTAATAGTAAGTTGGAGGGTAGGAGTGACCTGTCTGCTATTTTGGTTACTGGTCTGCATTTTCATTTGTGTGGGTTATTTTTCATACTCTTTGTTTTGTTTAAGATTTCTTTTGTTTATTGTTTTGGCCTTTGGCCATCCTGAAGCTATGGCTTCTAAATCTTTAAACAACTCAAATAAAAATAACATTTCATTGTATTTTTGTGCATTCTCTGTTGGTATGTCAGTTCACTAAAAACACCAAAAACTTTTTATTCTGCCCTTAAAACCCAAATGGGATGTAATTATGGGAAAAAGAATAATGAAAAATGGATTGACATCAAAATATTGGTGGTAGTAATATGCATTTCTATATTTGATAAGCTGTTCAGATTTGATTTAGTCTATCCCTATATAACAGGGAAAATAAATATCAAAAATATAAGGTCATTATTCACACACAAATTCAAACATAATGAGTCATGGGGACACAAATGGCATCTTTACTGAGAATGAGCCTTACAGCTTCATCTGTTTATGAAATGATTAAATGATGGTAGTTTACTTTCTAAATGGTCTTGCAGTTTTACTTTGTTGTAAAAAAATGTGCAAATATAGGGGTTGACCATGCATTCCATTCTCACAGAAAAATACTTACCATTTGATAATATGTCTAAAAACGTATAACCATACATTTTGGTCCCAACACATTCCTTGGATGCAGTAGATCAATCATTATGTTGGGCTTCATATTTTTTCAATGTGTCATATTGATTGATCTGCTGTGCCATATCTCATTTCAGCTTGGCTGTAATGAATGAGTGTGTGTACCCAATGCTGTGCATGAATGCGTCTGGATAATTACTATTCCCTGATCATGCTCCTCACGGCAGCATCCCATTAATGATCAATCACTAGACGAGCTTGCATCGCCTTTATAGCATTACGTCCTTTCATTGTGCACAAATGCTTGTTTAGCCACACAATGTGGACCCACATATTGATGTTTTGAGAATGCTGGTTATTCAAATCTTACAATTCATGCATGGTGATACATATTTATGGGTATAGAGTATGTTGGATGATGCTGAAGGGAGTGCCTACTAAACATGGCAACTCCATACTGAATAAAATATATAATACAAAACCAAAATATATTTATTTATTTCTTTTTTTAATTAATATTGTACGGCATTTGGGAAAATATACAAATGTTCACTTAGCCTTGATCTTAAGGAAAATAAAACTAATTTTGTAAGTGATGCATACAGTGATCAACGGAAATTTAATTTGCTATGGGGTTGGCACAGTGTTTAGCAACACATTCTGTGGAACATCTGACTGGACTGAAAGTGGATCTAAAAATCTCTGGTATTATCAGAAACATTACAAAGATGAAAAAAAAAAGTTTCTGTATTCCATCATGTATTCATGGATTCCATCCATCTGTTTATTCATTAATTCTCTGAACCATTTGTCAAACATACTGCATGCTGGAGCCCTTTTCAGTAAATTTCATGTTCTATAGATTTTCAAACGTTCAATACCCCCTGAAAGAGTGCGCAAAAAAAAAAAAAAAAAACCTTGGCTTGTTAACTAGCTTAATATTGAGCTCATCTGTACTCCATGAGCTCTATAACCACCTGCTCCAGATTGCAAGTGCAAAGCTGTACCAGTTAAATTACCGGTAGCTGAGGTTATTGTTGTTTTCAGCCATAAAGATGGAACCTGTAGTGAATTGTATGTGTAGGTATGTTTTTAGAAAGTGTCAGCAGAGTCATGGTTTTGCCAATGAGACTGTGTTGCCACATTCGTTTAGCTCATGAAGAGAGAATTACTGAGCTAATACTGCATGTCTGGGCATCTAATTGTATCACTGAAATAAGACTTTGTTTTCATTTCGTGTTAACCCCAAAGCATCATTCAGGTCATAACCCTGATTTAGTGGTGATTGCATAGTTTTCAGTAAATTAACTAAACAACATAGCCAATGTTACAGCCAAATAGTGAAGAAAAGCCAGCGGCTCCTCCAGTCCTTGGCTTGAGATGATTTGATTAAAGGGGTCCTATTATGCTTTTTCACTTTTTGAATTTTAATCAGTGTATGGTGTGTATGTTTGGGCATAAAAAAAGTTACAAATCTCAAAGTCCACTCCAAAGAGAGATATTTCATTTTTTAAAAAAATCTCTTTTCAAGAACTACAGCAAACAGCTCCTTTGGACAACAGCGGTTGTTTTCCGGATGCTATGATGTCACAATGCGGCCCATTAGAATATCGTTAAAATAAATCCCGTCTACGGAAATTCAAGTTGTTGGGGGGTGGGTAGGGACGAGGTGAGGAAATAGTCTAACTTTATCGATGCAGCGCAGACAGCCGCTTTAACGAGCTGCAGCGCGGCGGGTATAAATACAAGCATTGGCTAGAGTGACCGCTTCAGAGCAGTAACGCACTGCAGACGTACGCAGTATACGATTACGAAACACATGCCGAGGCTGTGTTGGAGCAATTTGTGTGGTAAGAGTTTTATTCATCATACTGTGTAGATAGCTTCACTTATAATGCGAGTGTTTTTTAAAATGCATAAACTTGCGCAAGACTAAGCTAATCAGTGATAAAGTTCTTTGATAATGTTGATAATGTTATGCTGGAGCTGGTTTTGGGCAATGAAACTAAGTATGTAAAATAATTAAATACATTAGCACGATAATATCATGTATCTGCGATCTTGCAGGCTGAGGATAGGACCCAACACTACTGTATCGTATTATTTACTCACCCTCCATGCATCCTAGGTGTATATGACTTCCTTCTTTCAGTTGAATGCAGTTAAATTATCCTGGCAATCCCATGGGGATATTATAGGGATATTCCATAGACGTAATGTTTTTCATACTGTACAAACTGTATTTTCTCTCCCCTTACCCTAACAATAACCCTACACCTAAACGTACCCCTCACAGAAAACTTTCTGCTATTTCAATATGATTTATACGCTTGTTCCTCATGGGGACCTTAATGTCCCAACAAGGTAAAAATTTACTGGTATTACTATACTTGTGGTGACATTTGGACCTCATAATGTAGGGAATACCAGGCACACACACACAGGCACACACACACACACACACACACACACACACACACACACACACACACACACACACACACACACACACACGTGCACATGCACACAGGGAAACAGCTTTGGCCACAGACTCATCCATGCATACAACACCCATTTAGCATCTATGCAAATAAATAAAGGTATGCATTTTCTTTACAATAAATGGTAATTGATGTAAATAACTGTTTTAACTCTAGTCATTCATAATCCTTTTGTCTACTGTAATTCATGATCATAAACGCTGGTTGCAATGTACTATCATGTTACATGCATGGTCAAGTTCAATTAACCTTAGATGAAAGTTATGTAGAGGAACAAATGGGCAAATAAACATGATACAAATAAAAGTGGACAGAGTCCAGAATGCACAAAGTGAATGCTGTAATTCAAAAGTATCTCTTTATGCTATGTGGATTATACCATGGCATTTTATTGTGTTGCAGCAAAATGGATTTAGAATAAATAATAATTAGGGTTGGATGGAGGAAGATGCTACCCCTTAAAAACAATGTGCATTTGCATTGAATGTATTGTATATCTGGAAAGCAATCCTAGAATGCACCCAATGAGCCAAGACATACATTATTTATAATAAATGTTCTATAATTATTAATTTTGTTTTCATAATTTATTTCATGGTAAAAGGTTTAGTCAGTGATGCTGCACTGGAGTTACACTGACATCTAGCGGCATCCATGCAGTATGTCAAGCATAAATAACGCAGACAGAAGTGATATTCAGAACATCTATGATTTTCATTTTTGATCTGGTGTAGAATTGTAAAGATAATGTGCTCTTAAGTTTAACTTGCATTCCAAGTCTCTCAGCCTGGTCCTGATAAGCATGCACTGGTTGCCGAGGAGCGCGCAAAGGTCACATGATTAGGATGCTACCCATGTAGAGCATTCCATTTATTTATTTATTTTTGAACAAGTCAGCCTCCTCTGGAGGTATGAAAGAGTGAGGCACCTCATTAAGTACCAACCTTCACTTTTTTCATGCATTAATTTTTATCAGCTGAAGAAGAATCAATAAAGCAAGTTAAGAAGTTATTAGAACCTACAAACACAGCACTTGATTTAAAATGTCATTAAGCTTTGTTTTAGCACTTTCTAAGTCTAAAATATTGTAAAGAGAGGCACTTATGAAACTGTGTTCAAATAAATAAAAAAATAGTAATAATTAAAAGAATAATTTATGAAAAAAAAAAATCCTTTTCAGTGAATGGGTGCTGTCAGACTGAAGGTCCACACAACTTCGGTCGATCAGTTGACGTCTTGTGAAACGAAAAGCTGTGTTTGTAAAAAAACAAATCCATCATTAAAGCTGTCACTTCTGGCCATAATTCATAACTACATCACAAGTCCATTCCCTTTTGTCCTCTCACATCAAAATCTCTCCTTATTCAGACAAGACAACTTGTTCACTACAAAAAACTACATTATGAACAGTCAGACACAATAGTTTAAAGTTAACATCTTGATGGATTTCTTTATTACAAACACGTCACCTCACAAGATGTTAACTGATAGACTGGAGTCATGTGGATAATATGGTTTATTGTAATGTTTTCTAAACTCTCCTAACGGCACCTATTTACTGCAGAAGATCCACTGTTCAGCGAATGATGCTACATTTCTCCAAATCTGTTCCGATGAGTCATCTACATCTTGTATGAGGGAGAGTACATTTTTATTTATGGGTGAACTGGTCTCTTAATTATTACTGAAAGTGTGAGTATCTGGATCAACTGTCTGCCAAAAAGACTCCAGTGTTGATTCAAATGATTGTGCCATCCGCAGATTACTCTTTCACCATATTGGATGTGATGGTTTCAGCATTAACCTAGAGCACTACTGGGAGCTGTCAGACAGCTCATAAATGCATTTCGTGTGAACGTGCATGTCTTTCTCACAGTCTGTATGAGAAGAATGAGAAACAGAGCCGCTGTGGTGTTCTGCACATGCAGCTCTCCACAAACCTATAAAAATTCACTTAATCTGGTTTCTGCCATTCTCCTGCTTTCTTCTGTTTCACATCCAGGCAAATATTGATCCACCAAATTACTTCTCAAGGTCAGCTCCCCACTGGAGCCATGCTGTCAGAGATAAGGTTGCGGATGGCTTGTGTCAGTCATGCTACTTGCCAGCTGGTTGCAGAATGAAGCAGTACAGATGACACTAAACACTAATCAAGTACTTGAACAGCAGGAGGGATGGAACATGAGATGTCATTATGTTCATGTCATATTCACCTTTTCTCTGTCACATTCACCTTTTCTGTTTTTATACTCGCTTTTTAAGCTTTTAAACGTGCTGTTTGTGGATGCTTGAAAAATGAATAATTCAGTCAACAACAAATCATGTTCTAGGGCATTTTGTTCTGATGAATCATTAAAGATTTTTTTTAAAGATTTTTTACACAACATACTGTTCTGTTCTGTGTCACTCAGCTGAGATATTTCGACAGTCATTTTTTTTCTGTCTTTTTCTGGGCACCACTGACCGGGTCGTGAGTTGGTTTACCCGCTGAGTTTTGTCCTTTCAGATCATCAGCTGGGAGAGAGGGATCAACCCCAAAAGCAAGTACTGTAAGTTCTTCCAAATGTTTGAGCCATCAACATTTTTTTAACCAAAACTTAAAAGATCCAAAAAGGTCATAAGTGTATCTTAAAAAGACCATATGAATTGACCAATTTAATTTAAAAATTGTTTATGATGAACAGATTTCATTTAGGCTTTTATTCACATTTAATCACTCACATATACAGCATTTCCCATATGGCAAACTTGAAAGCACATGTTTGTGTCACATGCTAGAATCAATCTCATTGGTACTTGTGCATCACATGCAATTGTGTCACAGGGGCCTAATGGTTAGAAAGTTAGATTTGTAAACCTAAAGGTTGTGGGTTTGAGTCTTAGGTCTGGCAGGGATTGTAGGTAGTGGGCCAATACAATGAGGTGAGACCCTTGAGCAAGGTACCGAATCCCCGACTGCTCCCCGGGTGCTGCAGCATTGGGATGGTTGTTCATGAGACCCTTGTTTGTTCTGAACAGTTAAATTGAGCACTGTTCTTCAGAAAAATCCTCCAGGTCGTGCAGATTATTTAATTTTCCAGCATCTTTTGCATACTTGAACCCTTTCCAGCAGTGACTGTATGATCCATCTTTTCACACTGACGACAATTGAGGGACTCAAACACAACTATTTAACAAAGGTTCAAACATTCAATGATTCTCCTGAATGAAACACGATGCATTAAGAGCCAGGAGGTGAAAACTTTTTGAATTTGAAGACCAAGGTAATCCGTAACCGAAGAGCAGTACTAAATGAAAAAAAAAAAAAAAAAAGATATTTCAAAAGTTTTCACCCCCAGCTCTTAATGCATTGTTTTTCCTTCTGGAACATCATTGAATGAACATTTTTTTAAGGATTTAAGGATTAATCTGCTTGATTCATGTGGATTTGTTTTATGACACTTTTATGATATTTTTGGATCTTAAAGCAAAACAGATAGTGAAGTTAGTCTGTATGCTTTTTTCAATAAAAACAAAAACACAACAACAACACCACCACCACCACACACACAAATGACAAACCAGAATGCCAAAACGAGTTCTCAGGGAACAGAACCAACTAAGAATTTCACCCTAACAGTGAAACAAAACAAAACAAAAAAAAAACAATCAAGGATGATTGTTGAATAAATCAAAATAATGTCAACTGGAGAGAGTTTGTTGGCAGACAAATCTGAAGAATTTGTGAGAGACTGTTAATTTGTAGCACATCTTACTACATTATCAGCATATATTATCAAGGACATAGGAAGTAAAGTGCAGAAGATTGACAAATGCAAGTGATTGTGTTGGATGCAAGAGCAAAACAAGGGTTGGCATTGCCCAAATATAAAGCATAGGCCTACAAGTGAATTTACATTACTGCAGTAGCATTGTCAGGATTTAAGAACATTAATGAGCTCGGGCAGCATCAGCTCAAGAAATAGAGCTATTAAAATTTAGCTCCTGCTGCTTATTAAATATAGTGACATTAGACTGTTACATGACAAACAATGAATGTTATTTATCTTGCACTTACAATATATTAAAATGTAATCTTAATGTTTGCTTATTTTTATTATTGTTATACATTTTAATATCAACTGATACTTAATTTAGAAATTAAGTCTAATGTCCAGCTAATATTAAGTAAATAAATAAAAACAAAAACAATTAAACAATTAAATAAATTTGACATTTTACAAACATTTGCAGAACATAAAACATAAAACAAACCAAACTATTATTTAACAATCAATACTGGATGAACACTTCTGTGGACATTTTCTGAGCATAAAGGAAGATAAAAAAACATCTTTGGTATATACATAGTAATGAGAAATGTTCAGACAAAATCCAGTATCATGGCAGGGTTTGCACAGCAAAACACTGCTTACAAATGAATGGCATTTTTGCTTCCTCACTAAACAGCTTGTCAAGAGACGGAAAGCATCCAATGAGGATGCAAAGCAATTTAAAGAAATCTGTATGTTTTACCTTCGTGTTGTTTGTCTGTTTGTCTGTTTGTCAGGAATGCCTACTGTGGTGAGGAGCAAGGAACAAACACATAGCCCATCACGACATTCAAACTGACATTAACACTCGATGTTAGACACAGAAAACACTGGGCTTAAGTAACAAGAAACTAAACAAGGTAATTAAGAAGACACAGCTGAATGAAATAAACACAATTAAACACAAGCGAAAACTAGGTCACACAGCACATGGGAAGCAAAACAAACACGAAAACAAACACATGGGCATGACACTATGCACATCTTGCTGCCATAATAATGGAGTTGGCTTGACAATTTTCCCATTATATACTGACAAAGCTTTTCAGAAAACATGTTTGTCTGAATGCACAGAAAATGTTTAAAGGGGCCATCGGATGCAAAATTCACTGGCATCTTACCTTAGACCTGCCCTAAATGAGCTGTGAACTGTCTGCCATTGTTTCGATGACGGGACATAGTTAAGAATGTCTCCTAGGCGATTGAGGTGTTCTGTTGTTGGATGTAATAATGAACATAGTAGTCGTCATTTACTCCTGACATCTGAGCTGCTGAAGATGCAGTGGATTACGTTCGTTTTTGAAGGGATTGTGCCTCCCGATTTACATAAATGCATCTATGTTAATACAAATCATTTGTGATCCAGCTTCACCTACAGAAGAAGTGAGTATAAGGGTTTGATGTTACAAAAGTTGCGTAGTGATAATAAATATTCAGCCTCATAACAATGTCCCAGCTATAGCTACTGATGAATGCTCTCTTACTGTTAAATAATGTTAGTACAGATCCTACAAAATTATTAGCACCTTCAGTCACACTTTACATTACGGTTCACAAATATGCCAGCCTGGTCTCAATGTTTATACGTATACGTAACTTTTAGAGGCACAAAACATACATTTTTGTAAGTTTTTATAGATGCTAAAACGTACAGTTTAGACGTATTTCAAAGTTTGAAACATACAAATCGCTTTGTATTTTCAGCTAAAAACAAAATATTTACGCATCTTTTATATTAATAAGATATTCGTATCAATGCCTTTTTATCATTTTATCAACAAGTGATTTAGATTTTTAGCCCCCTTAACCTACCCCCAAACCTAAACCTACCCATTTTATAGCGAGATAAATGCAATCGCAATCATTTATTTATTGTAAAAATATCAAACGCAGTACCAAAAAGCAGTCCAAATGACGATGCGTTGCATCGTCCTTTCTGTCGGAATACGGAAGGTTTGTGTGAGGTGCAGGGCAGAATTTAAATTGTTAATCACTGAAAATATTATCCAGATTATTTTCCCTATCCACTCTGTGAAGGCTTGCACTCATCATTCAAAACACACCTCACCAGAAACACATCGGCTGCGTTCGAAACCGCATACTTCCCTACTATATAGTAGGCAAAAAACAGTAGGCAAGCAAGTATGTTTGAATCTTCAGTATTCATAAAAGAGTAGGCGAGAATTAGTAGGCGAGTGCACTAATTCTCGCGAGATTCGGACGTACGTATACTTAATTTGCGTTGTAATATGCCTACTTACCTACTGTATAGTAGGAAAAAAGAGTACATGAAGAAAGAAGTACGTTCGAAACCTAAAGAATAGGTGAGATATCCCTGGATGTCCTACTGCTTCAGCCCAGATTCTGGAGTGTTCATCGATGGATACTTTTCAATCCCAGGAGTCCACGGGGGAGCAATACGTCATCATTGAACGTGATTGAGAACCGCGACGAGGGTGTTTACAAATGAGAGTATTGCAAACCAAAACATGGTTCCTTTGTATTTGCTGACTTACTGAACTGTATATTTAGGTGCAAAGACTAGACAGTAAATAGTATATTGTAATTTTGCTGTAAAAACACGTTTAATTGTGTATAGCAAACAGCAGAGCTCCAGTAAGCACACGTACATCAACAAAGTGGATTTACATAAGCCATATACATCTTCGATTACTAAATGTTTATTTAACAACTGACAGTAAAGTGTTGTAAGAGAATTGCAGATGAGCACATCACAACATGAAACAGACATCTGTGTGAGTGGTGTACGTTATGTGTGCTTATTATGTAGAATTCACTGCTGTCAACACTGCTTTAGTTGAATGCAAATTGTGTAAATAAACACATGTACATAAAGTAACTAAACATGAGTTCATCCATTTTCATTTGTCCATTAGTACTGTTGATAAATTGAGGAGCATTTGTGTTGGATAAAAAGCCAGTTAACAAATTAGCAACTACCTCAAAATGTAAATGCAGAATTGAATCACAGAGGTAACTGAATCATGTCTGGATGTTACAGGGACAGATGAGACACACGTGTGTTTATCCGGTGAAGAGCTGCCATCAAAGGCTTTCAGTGAGTATACATTACATAAATTAATAGAACATCTTTTAAATCTTAAGTTGTACTTTATTTTATTTATTTTAACATCCAACAGCACTTTTGATTTGTGATTTCTGTGCATTTTCTGCAGATCTTTTGTGGTGGAGCAGGTGATGGCAGCATTTGTGGGAAGAAAGGAAGACCTGAAACAAAAATATAAAGTAAGATCATTTTGTTATTTTAATACAGAAATCAAAAAATTGTAAATTATTGTATATAAAAAAAACAAAAGTTAAAATGAATGCTTTTGTATTATATTTGTGCTTCTTTGTATGATCTGAAATGTCTGCAGACTGGTGTGAGCAGTGAAAAAGGAGAAATCCACAGCAGCATCCTGGAAATGGTCTGGTGCCATAGATGAGATCCTCCATCACTCCACCTGCCATTACTGCCTCATCTGGGCCAGATGTTGCTGTGGCCTCTTCATCCTCAGTAAGCTCAGAGCCAGTGAGAGCATCTAGAAAAAGACTAAAATATATTGAAGATGTGATTCTGTTCTGCCGGTTTCTGTTCATACAGTATTAGTCAATGGAGGCCAACTTTCAGACGTTTCAAAAGCATCAACAAATAAAGTCATGAAACTTTTATCCAAAGTGACTTACAGTGCTCTTATTACAGGGACCCCCAATCCCCTGGAGAAAAGAGCCTTGCTCAGGTAGTTGTGAACCAGCAACCTTCTGCTTACCAGTTCAGCGGTTTAGCCCACTACAAAAGTAATAGAGCTACAACAAAAATTAGCATGTAAGTGTAAACATGAAATGAAATTTGTCAAGAAATGGAATGCTGACAGCATGAATTGTAAAATGTTTTACTCTGTTTAAATGTTTCACAGGTAGTCGAGCAGACACGGTGATAGCCAGATTGGATTCTCATCGTCTGGCTCAACAACATCCCCATTGAAAAGAGTGAGATTGTGAAGCACAGCGCAGCAGCAGAATTGGCACAGCTGCATTGAGATGGCAATAGGATGTGGGGTTCACCAACTGTAAATACATGATTGTTAGATCAATAAGTTTGAATAAAGCTCTGTTTCATCTGTTGTTGACTTGTATATTTATGCATTTATTATGATGCTTTTATTCCTTCTTTTACTCATTTATTCATGTTTCCTATTGTTGTCAATAAATAAAATATAAATATTTTGTTAACTAATGCATTAATTCATTGCTTAACTGAAAATTGATGTATTCAAATCAGCTGCATTTGTCGAGTGTATATTCATGCATAGCTATGTCAAAAAAAAGTTATATAATTAATTATTAGTTAGCATGTATCTTTATTATTGTGTTTAAATGTTGGGGTGGGCTAGCAATGCAGTTCATTATGGTGTTATCTTAATTTTTTCAAATGTAAAATGTAAAATCAGTCTCCAAATGCGAGATGTTCCAGCAGCTGCCTGATGTCTCCTTTGTGCAGACAATGCAAACATGGAGGTGTATTTTAACCGTACTTGGTAGGTAGGGTTGTTGAGTTACTGATGCTATGAGGTGTTAGTGCACCTGTCACTATTTTCATTATTATTATTATTATTATTATATTATTATTGCTGAACGGATAATTACATATAAGATCTGGAAAATATGGTTGTACCTAACAATGGACAACTGTAATGACAAAAAAACAGAAAACAAATATCATGCATTCATCATGGCATGAGATTATATACACAGAAAAAAACAACAACATAATAACAAGGTTAAATATCTGAATAATTCACCACGGTGCTTTTTTTAGAAGCCTGGTGGATAAAACGACAGTTAAATTCAACAAGAAAAAAAGAAAAGAAAACAACGGAGATTTAAACCACTTAAGCCAATTTTACACATAAAATGAAGAAATTAACTACATATTAAAGAGAACGATTTCATCTTATAAGTTTTTTTTTATAAATCTGGATCACGTTATTAACAATATATTTTAAAGTTTTTTAAAAAAAAAAAAACTGGTTATACCACAATCACAATAAAATGCTAAATTGTTTTTTTAACAAGACCACAAAATTAGCAAATTATCAACATCAAAATATTTACGGATAGATCAAACCTGCCGCTCGTTAAATTGTTGCGCTTGTTATGAGCTCGTAGATCACGATAACGTAAACATGGCGGATGACGTCCGAATTACATTCATACTAAACGAGATTTGGCTGTGAAGTACGTACTCTTTTAGCACTCGTTAAGTAAGTACTTATTGAAACTAAGTACTTACTCATTGAGTATGCGGTTTCGAACGCAGCCGACATCTGTGACAAATGCAGGCGAGAGCCAATGAGCGTTCGATTTTCCTGTCGCAAAACCTGTCCTTTCTTGATGCGGCACTATTTGAATTCGTAAAATGCACGTTAGCGCGGGTTTATTGCTGTTGCTGCTGGACTCGCTGCTCGGGATGGAGATGAAGGTTGCTGGATAAAGGTTAGAACTTGTGTATGTTCCTCCTAATCATATGGATTCTCAAGATTTGGATTACAGCGCACAAATAAAATTGTTTCATTTTGTAATTATGATGCGTGCTCTGTGTATTTTATGGTTCTACTGTTAGTCACAGCATGTCTACAGAAATTGCCCTTTGTGTCCCATCACATTAATATTACATGAATGGTTAAACGATTGCAGAAATGTTATTATTATTTTAGGGGTTTAAAGTGTAGCCTTGTTTAACATTATGTAGGCCTATTCTTGGTAACGAGCGGGCAGCAGAAATCACACAGAACGGAATAAAATGTTATAATTTAAAATTAAATAAACGATTAACAATTTAATAATGCAATTAAAAAAATAAGGTCATTGGTATGACAAATAAAAACAGCAATTAAACTAATTCTGCGATTTCAATATTCATAAGGATTCGTTTTTAGGTGTCATCAGTACGTCAGTATTGTACTTTTAAATGCTGAAAATACGTCAGTATTTGTACGTTTAGATGCTGTAAAAAAAAAAAAAATTATGTGCCATAAAACATATACAAACATTTGTACATAATTTTCAAATTCAGACAATAATGTTAAGAGATAGATTAATATATGTACAATTTAACATTAATTTAATTGTTCTTCTAATAATGAAAATTTGCTTAAAAAATGTACCTTAAGGCTGTTCAAGATGGGTGAAATTTAACATTTCATCACTTGCTTACCAATGGATCCTCTGGAGTGAATGGGTGCTGTCAGTATGTGACTCCAAACAGCTGATAAAAACAATGCGATAATCCACAGGTAATCCACACGACTCCAGTCCATCAATTATGTCTTGTGAAGTGAAAAAAACAAATCCCTGTGTAAAGTGTTTTAACTTTAAACCATTGATTCGGGCCAAAATTTGAATTACTGTCCGTAAGATTAATTTGTCATATTTTTGATAAATTAGTTAACCACTAACCTAACTACCGAAACTTTCTGGGACAAATGGTAGGTTCCTCAAGAAGGACCCATAAACAAATTGAGGGGATTTGTCATTAGAATGATTGTACTAAATTGCAGTGTCCCATCTGTTTTCACCTACAAAGCTCTCTAATGGAATTGGTGGAACCAGGTGAATGGATGCATCTGTTGGTAAGAGATGGTAAGGCTGAGCAGAGTGCAGCTGTATGTGAAACTAAAAAATGCTCTGAAGCTTGACAGCAAGACAAAATCTTCTGTTAAGATGTTTCTCTTTGTTGACCTTCCCCACAAGTATGCTTAGTCTGCAAGAGGAAGTGTTTTTTATTTTTCGCTGTTCTTTCAGTGTGCTGCTAGAACTCCTGACACTTGGGAGTGCCATTATGGAGATGTTTCATTGTGAGTCAGAGAATCTGTCAGCAGTGGGATTTGTTTTTAAATCCTTTTGACAGGTGGAAGATGAGAGACTACTGCCAATGAACTGTTACCTGCCAATCTCACCACTTTAAATTTCCTATTATCCCTGAGACCTGTGTAACCAGGTACAAACATTCAGGACCTCTGAGGTCAGAAAGGCCAGTATGTGGCCACAAAAAGGAGTCACTAAATCTCCAAATGAGCCTCGGAACCCTCCTATAGCATAGTCCCAAAAAGCAATGTTTAAACCACACATCAGAATATTTCTTAAAGTAGTTAATAATGAATATGTGTTCCATAATTTAAAATCTGTATGAACAGATAATTCTAACATTTACAAGGTGTAAAGGTTATAGTTGTTTTTTTTTTTTTTATTCATTCGTTTTTACATTTTACAAAAAAAATAAGTTACTTCTTACTTTTTAAATGTGTCCTTTTATTCTCAAGTTTAAACAACAGCATTTGTTTGAAGTAGAAATATTTTGTAACATTATAAATGTCTTTAATGTTGCTTTTGATCAATTTAATGATCAATTTATTTTTTCTTTCTTTCTTTTTTTTTCTTTCTTTTTCTCCTTTTTCTTTTTTTTATAGCAATCTTTTGAATGCTAAATGTATCATGGTTTCCACAAAAAAAATATTTGAAATGAAATATTTGAATGAAAAACTGTTTTTCAACATGTTTCTTAAGCACAAATTACCACATTAGAATGATTTCTGAAGGATCATGTGACACTGAAGACTGGAGTAATGGAGTAAATTGTAATAATGTTTTACTTTTTTTTTTTTTTTCCTTGCATCAAAATAAATCCAGCCTTAGTGAGAATAAAAGTAATTGAATTTAAATTTAAGCACCATTTCTCACTATTAACTAGCATGCATATTGACTGATTACTAGTAATGCCTTTTTCTGCATTATAATATTTTAGATCCTTTAATCCTACCCCATTATGTCATTATCTCATTAACTATTAATAAGCAGCAAATCAGAAGTATATTAAGGCAAAAATCATAGCTGATAGTTAGTTAATAGTGGGTATTGGACCTTAAAATGAAGTGTGACCAAAATCTTATTAATTTAAAAGTTTTGACCAGTAGTGTTAAGTGTGTTATCTGAGGGCATGTGTGATAAAATGATAAAATGAAAAACAAACAAACAAACAAAAAAAAATTGATCTGTGCTGCGCTGTTAGTTCTGTGGCGCAAACAAACAGTCCTCCTTGTGCTGTGGAGTCGGTCGCTGCATGGGCTCGTCAATGACAGGTCAGTGCGGCGCGAGATCTGTAACATTGCACTGTTTTGTCCCACTTTTGGTGTGTTTGGCTTCCCATATATATGGTTGAACACCGGTTCTCTCACTCTCCGTCATGTTGCTTCTACTGTTTATTACTGTAGGTATGCAAAACAGAAACGTATATGCTACATTTTCTGGAAGTTATAATAAATGATCTGTGGGGTATTTTGAGCTGAAACTTGGGGACACCCAAGACCAAAATTACCTCTTGGAAAAAAGGGGGAATAATAGGTGCCTTTTAAATATAATAAATCAGAAAAAAAGCAAATGTTTGATTTTAATGATTTAAGACAGGGGTGCCCAACCCTGTTCCTGGAGATCGACCTTTCTGCAGAGTTTAGTTCCAACCCTAATCAAACACACCTGTCTGTAATTATCAAGTGCTCCTTCAGATCATAATTACCTGGTTCAGGTGTGTTTGGGTTGAGCACCCCGATTTAAGATGTGTTGATAAGTGTAATGTTATAAATAGGGACAGCCCATGACATGAGACATGTCCCAAAAAAAAAAAAAAAAAAAAAAAAAAAAAAAAAAGATTGTAATTAATGATCAAGAGAGATCAAATTTGTTAAGACGACTAAGGTACAGCCATTATAGGAAAAAGTAATTATCTTAGTTAACTGTGTGATTCTATCTTTATGTAATCATATTTCTTTTGATTTAAACAACGTTCCAAAAGTAGGTTCTGGAGGAGTCTAATCATTCAGTCCTGTCAGTCATCATCACAAGCCTATATAAGCGGCGGCCATTGAGCCATGCCAGCTACAATTTTTTTTCAGGCATTCCACAACCTCCCCATTACCTCCTTGATTGTATTCTTCCTTTATCAATTTCAGTAGCATTATACAGAGGGTTAACTTGAAGGTCAAGCTGAGTCAAAAATCAAATAACCAAATTTGTTTACCATTAGTTAGTAGGAATGAATGAGCAGGTAAACTTGTGAATCTGAAACACTTTACATTAAAGGGGTCACTGGATGCCCATTTTCCACAAGTTGATATGATTCTTTAGGGTCTTAATGAAAAGTTTATAACATGCTTTGGTTAAAGTTTCTTGATGGTAGTGTAAAAAACACCTTTTTTACCTTGCCAAAATCAGCTCTGCAATAATCAGCCTATTCTTGTCGATGTTGCTTTAAATGTTAATGAGCTCTGCTCGCCCCGCCCCTCTCTTCCCTCTGTGGAGTGATGAGCCTGTTTACTTTAGCCACATTTAGCCACGTTTACCCGCTAAACTTGCTAACTAGCACTTTATTAGGAAAGGTGACTGCAAAGATTCTTTAAAAAAAACCCTTATACTCACTTCTGCTGTAAGTGAAGCTGGATCACAAATGATTCACACGAACATAGTCGGATAAATGTAGAACAGGAGGTGCATTCTATTCACAAACAAAAGTCATCCACTGTGTCTTCAGCAGCTCAGATGTCATAAGTGACGACTACTATGTTCATTATTACATCCAACAACAGAACACCTCAATCACTTACTGTAGGAGCCATTCTTGTTTACGTCCCTGTTCCGGCATCAAAACAATGGCGATCGGACTGTTACTGCTCATTCAAGGTGGGCCGCGGGTCTAAGGTAAGATGGTCATGTCAATCAACTATCGTGGGAGCAGCCTCTGGCAGTGTGTCGTCACACAGACAAGATGCTGAGAATGGCTTGATTTGAAAAAGGAAAAAAAAAATTATATGGTTTTTACAGGTGTTTTTCCGTATTTTTTAATTACGCTTTGCATTGTGGGAACAAGAACCTCAGTGGCTTATAGGCGCGAAAACAGTGAAGAGAAGACGCGGAGAGTGTCTCGGTCAAAGTTTAATTTTAATGGCGGCTTTCGAATTTGGGAATCCGTTTTTACTCTTCGTGGCAAATTATATGTTGTTAAATGTCACATAAATTGCTTACGTAACGTTAACTTAGTTGCTGTCTGGCTTGTTTGACAAATGAACGTCTGAGCCCTTGCACTCAACATTCTCTGTATATCGTCACACATCTTCCTCGTGGAGTTTCTGCCAAATTAGGTAAGTTTAGACCTTTTATTGTCTTGTTTTACACACACACACACACACACACACACACACACACACACACACACACACACACACACAGATGATAAAATGCAAAACAGAAATTAACTCGGTAAGGTTACTAGCAAGCTGTCTGTGAAGCGACTGTGTAAACACAGGGATCCGACGCAGAGCACCCGCGCCAGAATGCCGCTTCGTGCCAGTAACGTTAGCTCCTCGAGTTATCTTTCGCACTGGACAAATGCACACGACATTGGCAAAATGACTGTTGTGTTTCTTTCGTTTTCTTTTCTAATGTCAGGGCGTTATTGCTGCTGTACTGTGAATTTCAAGCACACCTGCATTCTTATGATGGGTTTGTATTCTGTTTTATTAACAGTTTTATTTAACATTCGTGTTCAGTATTGGAAAGAAAATAGTTATTGAGTCATTTATTCTGTTGACTTTCACAACAGTGTTAAGTTAATTGCTGTCGGATGCCTGTTCACACAGCCACCTCACAGACAACGTGCTAGTAACGTTACTAAATTAATTGGATTGATTACTTTTTCATGTTATCATCCTTGTGTGTATAGGGTGTGTTCAAACTGCTTGTCATTGGTCATTTTGTAATGTCTTTTTTTGTTTAAGGTGATGGGTAGTTCAAGATTGCTGTCATTCAAGAAGTTAATGACCACTGTTGTGCTGTGAGCTACAAATACCCAGAGGAGGTGGCACTTACATTGGAAATCATGTTTATTTAGTTGAAAATAATGAAGTATATTGTAATACATAAATGAACCGATAAGCTCATACAACAGATGCAAATGGAGACTATTGGAAATGTTTATAAATTGCTTAACTTACATGTTTTAATTGGCAAGTATTAGGGTTAGCAGTTCATTTAATTAACTTAAAATACTGTATGATTGCTTTTCCATCTCCAACCTGCATGTTACTCTGTAGTTCAGTTCCATTCATTTTATTTTTTGTCACATCCATTTCTTTTAGAGTTTTCCTGTGAAGAAATCCTAAATAAGGGTTGAGATGAAGGCAACCAGGCGGGTTTGTATTCTGTTTTATTAACAGTTTTTATTTAACATTAGTGTTCAATATTGAAAAGAAAATGCAGTAATTGAGTCATTTATTCTGTTGACTTGTGAATGTGAAGAAGTTTGCTAAACACACCTGTTCAAAGATGCCTGTCGTTATGTATATGGTCATTTTGTAATGTCTTTTTGTTTAAGGTGACGGGCAGTTCAAGATTGCTGTTGCTCAAGAAGTTAATGACCACTGTTGCAGTTGTGAGCTACAAATACCCAGAGGAGGCGGCACTTACATTGGAAATCATGTTTATTTAGTTGAAAATAATGAAGTATATTGTAAGACATAAATGAACTGACAAGCTCATACAACAGATGCAAATGAAGACTATTGGAAATGTAAGTTAAGCAATTTATAAACAAATGTTTTAATTGGCAAGTATTAGGGTTAGCAGTTCATTTAATTAACTTAAAATATTGTATGATCGCTTTTCCATCTCCAACCTGCTTGTTACTCTGTAGTTCAGTTTCATTAATTTTATTTTTTGTCACATCCATTTCTTTGAGTTTTCCTGTGAAGAAATCCTAAATGAGGGTTGAGATGAAGGCAACCAAGCGGGTTTGTATTCTGTTTTATTAACAGTTTTTATTCAACATTAGCGTTCAATAAATGAGCCATTTATTCTGTTGACTTGTGAATGTCAAGTTGTTTGCTGAACACACCTGTTCAAAGATGCCTGTCGTTATGTATATGGTCATTTTGTAATGTCTTTTTTGTTTGAGGTGATGGGCAGTTGAAGATTGCTGTCGTTCGAGAAGTTAATGAACATATCTTCTCTCCTGTTGTGGTTGTGAGCTACAAATACCCAGAGGAGGCGGCACTTATGTTGGAATTCATAGAGAAGTAAGCAACACGTATGTTATGAAATGTGTATGAAGCATTTGGTTGTGTTGCTGTTTATTTAGTTGAAAATAATGAAGTATATTGTAAGACATAGTTGATTTGACAAGCTCATATAACAGATGCAGATGGAGACTATTGGAAATGTAAGTTAAGCAATGTGTAAACAATTGGAAAGTATTATGGATTGCAGTTGATTTAATAAACTTTAAATACTTCCACTCCAACCTGCAATATTACTCTGTAGTTCAGTTTAATTAATTTCATTTTTTGTCATATCCATTTCTTTTAGAATTTTCCTGTGAAGAAATCCTGAACGAGGTTTGAGATGAAGGCAACCAAGTGGCTATGCATTCCTCCAAGACTCTTGCATGAACAATTTTGAAAATCCATGTAATATTTGAGCTTTTTTAAAATGTAAAAAAATGACAAAAAAAAAAAAAAAAAAGATTGTATTAAACATGCAGATAAATGGGAAATAATACATCCCCTATAATGAATTGCATCACTTCAATGATATTTCAGTTATAATGAACTTCAAAATTCTGTTGTCAAGCCACTGGAGTCACATACTATATTGATGTCTTTATACCTTTCTGGACCTTGAAAATGGTAGTTGCGTAGACTATCAATAGAGGGACAGAAAGTACCCAGATTTCATTAAAAATACTCTTTATTTGTGTTCTAAAAATGAATGAAAGTCTTACGGGTTTGGAATGGTATAAGGGTGAATAATTGACAGAATTCCCATGTTTGTGTGAACTATCCCTCTAAACAATATTGTTTTCTCTTATAAGAAAAAAAGTTTTGAATCCCGACTGTTTTACAGTTTGAAATTTAAATTCTCCTGGCAAAGAACGCAATCGAGCCGGTCCCTCCAGCTGAGATGAAATCGGGTTTTTACAGTCCCTATTTCATCGTACCCAAGAAGAGCGGTGGGTTACCACCTATCCTGGATCTCCGCGTCTTGAATCGGTCCCTTCACAGGCTACCGTTCAAGATGCTGACAGCGAAGTGCATTCTCTCGTGTGTTCGCCACCAGGATTGGTTTGCAGCCATCGACCTGAAGGACGCGTACTTTCATGTCTCGATTCTTTCTTTGACACTGACCTTTTCTTCGGTTTGCCTTCAAGGGTCGGGTGTATCAGTACAAAGTCCTCCCCTTTGGGCTGGCCCTGTCTCCCCGCATCTTTATCAAGCTCGCGGAGGGTGCCCTCTCCCCTCTTTGGAGAAGGGCATCTGCATTCTCAACTATCTTGACGACTGGCTGATAATAGCTCACTTGCGAGATCTGTTGTGCGAGCACAGGGATCTGGTGCTTCAGCATCTCAGCCTTCTGGGGCTTCGGGTCAACTGGGAAAAGCGCAAGCTCTCCCCTGTGCAGAGTATCTCTTTTCTTGGTATGGAGTTGGTTTCGGTCAACATGTCAGCACGCCTCACGGGCGAGCGTGTGCAGTCAGTGCTAAATTGTCGGAACCTTTTCAGACACAAGACAGCGGTCCCTCTCAAACTTTTTCAAGGGCTCCTGGGGCATATGGCAGCCGCAGCCGCAGTTACGCCGCTCAGGCTGCTCCATATGAGACCGCTTCAGCACTGGCTATACGGCCGGATCCCGAGATGGGCGTGGCACGTTCCGGGTCGGCGTTACCCCAGAATGTCGCCGCATCTTCAGCCCTTGGACAGATCATGCATTCCTACGGGCAGGTGTGCCTCTAGGCCAGGTGTCGAGGCATGTGGTCGTGCACACAGACGCCTCCAAGTCGTGCTGGGGTGCAGTATGCAATGAGCAGGCAGCCTCGGGCTCCTGGACAGGACCTCGACTGCAGTGGCACATCAATTGCCTCGAGTTGCTTGAAGTGCTTCTTGCATTGCGCCGGTTTCTGCCGATGTTGCATGACAAGCACGTGCTAGTCCAAACAGACAATATTCTGATGGTAGCGTACACGCACGGCGTCTCTCTAGCAGACATCTGCAGAGATGCGGGCTGGGCGAGACCTAACACCTTCACAAGGTTTTACAACCTACGCGTAGAGCCTGTTTCCTCACGTGTGTTAAGGTAACATCTGGTAATTTGCGGGAGGACTGCTCAGTGTCTGCTTGCTGCGCCATTCCTTTTTGGATCCGTGCGCCTTTTCCCAGTTGTTTCCCTTAGGTGAACTCTGGGTCCTCCTTGCCCCCACAGTTCGGATTAGGTCGGTGTTGTCTGGACTCTGTCCGATGGGGGCTTCCTTCACCCCTCCCGGTCGTGGCATCATGTCTCAGTCCATGGTCTCTTCTGTGTTTCCTCTACCATGTTTTCCAGTCTTCTCCATGTGACTTAGATTCTTGTCATCGTGCTCCACCCCCCCAATCGTTGCTTCAGATACCTGGCATCCCTGGTGGGCCCGTTATCTGGCTTACAGGGCTTTGGGAAGGTTACGTTTTGAGCTCCATTTGCCCTGACACGCTTGCCTGTCATCATTTGTACCTCAGTCACGTAACGCAGTGCAGGATTGTGGCGTTTTCCAGAGGAGCCCCTAAATACATCAGTTATTTAGAGAATGTAGAGAATGACTGAAGGGGAACATCTCAGTTACATCTGTAACCTTCGTTCCCTGAAGGAGGGAACGAAGACGTTACGTCCTCTTGCCACAATCCTGGACTGCGCTGGGGCGCTAGGTTTTGGCTCAGCTTCTCAGCATAAATCTGAATGAGTGGATGCACGCCGCCATCTTATATACCCGTATGTACAGGGGAGTGGCTTAGCATGCAAAATCCACTCGCCAATTTTCATTGGCCCTTTCCAGTTAACTCAGAGGTGATTGGCCCCAAATACGTCAGTTATGATGTAACTTCTCCGTTCCCTCCTTCAGGGAACGAGGGTTACAGATGTAACCGAGACGTTTTTAATTATGGTACAAAGTCCAGGTAATGAGCTTTTTTTTCTCCAGAAACAGTACTTTTTCCATTTTTTTTTACGGATTTTTTTTTTTTTTTTTTACAGTGTTGGATGCCACTTAGAAGATACAACTTTTTTCTTCTCTCTATCTTTTTTTTCTCCAGAAACAGTTTATGGATATGTAAGATTCTGTGGATCACGAGAGGCACATCAACTCATAAACTCATGACACCTGCTAAGGAGCTGTAGAATTAGTTATGATGATAATAACGAATGCTATGTTTTAACAGTTGTAACTGCTGCATAGTTGATAATATGCCACATTTAGTGACATTTCTATAGCTGTCCAAGCTATCAGAATATTAGAAATCTGTAAATATGACATCTTAAATTGATTTAGCATCTTCATTGTTGCTGACTGCTGACATATAGGAATGGTGAGAAACAAATTAATTTTTTTTTTTTAATTCAGATAAAAATTTTTTATCTTAATTGATTTCAAATCAGCTGTGAATTTTTAGGTCAGAATGGAAAGGCACCGTTTCACAGAATAACCCTGAAAAGAACCTCAAGAAAAAATGATGATATTTTCCATACATAAGCCATACAGCATAGCTGTGCATTCAATTATTTACTGAATACTGAGAAACCTTTGAAACTTAATAAATATGTAGCAGAAATGGTCTTTCTCAAATCACTTGTTACTCAACTGCAATATAAATGAATGTTTTCCTCTGGTGTGACTCTGCTCAGGAGATGAGCTGAGTGATGTTAAACATGGCGGCCCCCAGCCTTGTCTGTAGTGTTGATAATGAGCAGACTAGGGGATTATTTCTTCCATATATATATATATATATATATATATATATATATATATATATATATATATATATATAACTATACTTGACATTTTTCAGGGTATGAAAAACCAGTTCCAGTTCCTGTGGTTTGTGTTTACCTATAAAGGAAAATACAAGAACATATTATACACTGTAAGCTTAGTTCAGAAGTGAAATGTGACCCTGGACCACAAAACCAGTCTAGTAGTACAGGTATATTTGTAGTAGCCATATTTGTAATAGCCAAAAATACATTGTTTGGGTCAAAATGATCAATTTTTCTTTTATGGCAAAAATCATTAGGATATTAAGTAAAGATCATATTCCATGAATATATATTTTGTAAATCTGTAAATATGTCAAAACGTAATTTTTGATTAGTAATATGCATTGCTAAGAACTTCATTTGGACTTTAAAGGTGATTTTCTCTATTTTGACTTTTTGCACCCTCAGATTCCAGATTTTTAAATAACTGTATCTCGACCAAATACTGTCCTATCCTAACAAGCCATACATCAATGGAAAGCTTATTTATTATATTTATTATATAACGTATAAGTGGTTGGGTTAAATATACCCAGAATACCTTCTGGGTAGTTTTATTTAACTTAACTACTGTTTAAAAATTGCTATATGCCTAGCTTAAGATGAACCCACAATAAGTTGTAAATTAAATTAGAAATAATCAAATTGTGAACATTTATTAATAAGCAATTTTTAAAATATATATATATTATTTAATTATCATTTATTCAAACTTAATAAGTTAATTTATTGAACTTATTAATAACTGTTCATTTCCAACCTATTTTGGGTTCATTTTAAGCAATATACATAGCAATAGTTAAGCTAATAATACTACCCAAAATGTTGTGTTAAACATTTAACCCAACCACTGGGTCAAAACAAGCCAGTTGCTGAGTTTGTCCATATTTCACCCTGCATTGTTTTAACCCAGCATTTAGAGTGTATTTACAAGGAAATGGTAAATAACATAATGAATTAAACTTGAAATTTTGAAGTAAAAAGACTAAAACAGTATTTTGTGTGCCTGATGGTCATATGTTATGATCACCAGAGTAGTCCAAATAAAAGGTACAGTGTAGCAGGATTCCATCTGTATGTGGTTAAGCTATCTTGAAAAATAATGCATAATGCAGTGATAAAGCACAGTGCATGAGAGTATTCCAATAGGCAATATTGTATGGCCACATTATTTTTCAAGATAGCTTGAAATTTCAAGTTTAATTGATAAATGATAATTAAATAATATATATATATATTAAAAATTGCTTATTAATAAATGTTCACAATTTGATTATTTCTAATTTAATTTACAACTTATTGTGGGTTCATCTTAAGCTAGGCATATAGCAATTTTTAAACAGTAGTTAAGTTAAATAAAACTACCCAGAAGGTATTCTGGGTATATTTAACCCAACCGCTTATACATTATATAACAAATATAATAAATAAGCTTTCCATTGATGTATGGCTTGTTAGGATAGGACAGTATTTGGTCGAGATACAGTTATTTAAAAATCTGGAATCTGAGGGTGCAAAAAGTCAAAATAGAGAAAATCACCTTTAAAGTCCAAATGAAGTTCTCAGCAATGCATATTACTAATCAAAAATTAAGTTTTGACATATTTACAGATTTACAAAATATATATTCATGGAATATGATCTTTACTTAATATCCTAATGATTTTTGCCATAAAAGAAAAATTGATCATTTTGACCCAAACAATGTATTTTTGGCTATTACAAATATGGCTACTACAAATATACCTGTACTACTAGACTGGTTTTGTGGTCCAGGGTCACATTTCACTTCTGAACTAAGCTCAGTCACTGAAACTGACTTCATGAAATAGACCACAGCATTAACTAATGCTTAGGATGATTAAATTCCAACAAGATATTAAAGTCTGCAATATGCTCTCTATGACTGAAACATGGCTGACCCTGTCAGTACTCTATCAACCGGTGCAGACGGCCAATTGTTTCTCAGTACACCCTAGGGACATAACATCAGAAGCCAGTAAATCAAGAGCGTGTCTCATTGTTAACAGCAAATGGTGCGACACAATCAATGCTGTGACTTTATCTGGACACTTCTTCCTAATCCCTTAAGAGCCCCCTCCTGTACTCCCTATACACTCATGACTTTATGGCCACTTTCAGCTCCAAACACATTGTAAAAATTGCTGATGACACAGTATTGGTGGGCCTGACCAATGGCAATACCGCACAACATGAATCAAAGGATTAGTTCACGTCCAGAAAAAAAAAGTACAGATAATTTACTCACCGCCTTGTCATCCAAGATGTTCATATCTTTCTTTCTTCAGTCGTAAAGAAATGATATTTTTTGAGGAAAACATTTCAGTAATTTTCTCCATATAGTGGACTATATATGGTCCCCAGGAGTTAGAACTTCCAAAATGCAGTTTCGACATACCCTAACTGTCTTGAACCGAGTGCACAGAGTATGCATGCGCAACAAAGAGCTAGGCAAGACAAGCATTTGTGGTTAAAAAGTGTATAAATTGTTCATCGGCTGGGATCGTTTGGAGCCCTTTGAAGCTGCATTTAAACTGCATTTTTTAAGTTTAAACTCGCGGGCACTATAGAAGTCTACTATATGGAGAAACTTCTTAAAATGTTTTCCTCAAAAAACAATTTCTTTATGAATGAAAGAAAGACATGAACATTTTGGAGGACAAGGGGGTGAGTAAATTATCTCTAAATTTTTGTTCTGGAAGTGAATTAATCCTTTAACAATCACTCGCATACCAAATATTATACACATAAAAACAACTCAATGGTAAGTTTTAATGGAATGAGTAATGAGTGGAACTGTGATGCTATTTGATTACAAGTGTTTCTAGCATTATTTTGAAATCATCAGATGCTTTTTTAATATGTGAAGATGGTATCTACACTATTCTCAATAGTGTCTCAATTGTGTCTAAGAGAGAGTTCAGAAAGTCTCACTCCATAAATGAATCTCGGGTTCAGAGGTTCTCAACTCTGGCTCTCAAGGTTTATTTTCCTGCATAGATTTTTTTTTTTCAGCCTTGATCACATGCGTGTAACTTTCTAGTAATCCCAAAAACCTTGATTAGCTTGTTCAGATGTGTTTGATCAGCATTGGAGCTGAACTCTGCAGAAAAGTGGACCACGAGGGACAGAGTTGAGAATCCCTGCTTTAGTTCAAGTCCTTCGCCCTTAAAGCAGGGTTTTCCAGCCATGGCCAGCTACAGTCCTTCAGCCAAAATCCCAAATCAAACAAACCTGAACCAGATAATCAAGGTGTTTACTTAAAAAAACAGTGATTTTATGGCTATTGAGGGGGAAGATTAGAGTTTCTCTGCATGGTTGGTATAACAACAGGTGAACTTAGAGACAGGAGAGTAGGATCCTATACTTATCTAGATATTATTGAAGTTCTGAAATCTATTCAGTACCTTTGTCATACTCTGATAACCACCAAAAGCAGGTGGTGAGAAAGTCACATGATGAACCAAAGCTCATCACAAACAGCTTTTCTACAAGCAAAGAAAGAAAATACTAACATATATAGAAGGTGCACTGTGTCATTCACATAAATACTAAACACCATTATGGAAACACATGACACTAACATAATACAAATAAACATTCATTTAACATCATTAGATGTAACATACAACCCTAATGAACTTAACTGATAAAAAAAAAAAAATCTAAGAAACAGTTATTTCAATGAAAAAACATCAAATGTGAAATGTAACACAGGGAATTAACAATTTAGAATTTACATTTTTTTCCCCCACTATAAATATGTTCCTTTTCACTTCCAAAAACTGTATTTTTACCATAAAACTACATGAAATGTCCAGTACAGTTTTTCACTGTGATTTTTACAGTTTTTTGCCGTCAAATCTCAATCATTTTTTTACAGTGTAGGGTGCCAAAAGGGGAAGGATCACTGGAGTGTACCACTACTCCCTTCTATTGATGTCATGTTCAAGAAGGATAGCATTTCCAAAGCGATTTTGTCAAATGCATATTTGTTTTACCTCCACACCTCCATATTTGTTTTCAGTAATCCTTTTTAGACCCCATTTCCACCTCTGTTTAGCAGTGATACATGCCTTAATTTTTAATCAATGGAATGTCATTATTGCAATAGACCAGGGGTGGCGAACATCGGTCCTGGAGAGCCGCAGCCCTGCAGAGTTTTGCTTTAACCCTAATCAAACACACCTGAACAACCTAATCAAGGTCTGAAGGGTTACTAGGAAGCTATAGGCACGTAAGTTTTAATTAGGGTTGGAGCTGAACTCTGCAGGGCTGCGGCTCTCCAGGACCGGAGTTCGCCACCACTGCTAGACTATACATTTAAATGATTACACTCAGTTAACAAGATGATTAATAAAGATGTTCGAAATGTACACTAAATTCATGCAGTAATTAATAACCTATAACTTAACTTCTAATTATCAAATTAATTAAATGCAATAACAATAATAAAAGTTCCACATACTACATAGCACAAATGATGAGACCTCGGCTTGTAATTTGCAGCCAGTGACCTATTTGCTCTCACATTTAAATGGCAAGCAACTTACAGCATAAGAATTTTTCAGTTGATGTCTTTCTCCTCCCCAGCACCACCTACTATTATGTATATCTATTAGTGCAGCTCGAGCTGCAGGTCATACATGTTAACTGCAGTGTGTCTTAGTTTACAGCAGCAGCATAAGCATATCTAGTCCACCACAACCAAATACATTACCTTTCATTCCAAATCTATTAATAGTAAAATATATTCTGAGAGTTGTCATGACATAACTACAAAATGTACCATTTTTAAATACTGCAGCAATAACTATCACTAATTACTACTTAAGCAAATGTGGTACATTCTAATGACTTCACTGGATGATGTCATACTTTCTACTGCATGACACTAGTTTATGACAACATTGGGACAAATTGAGTAAACTGATATTGTCTTAATTTTATTATCTTTGTGGCAATACTAGCCTAGAATTTGTCTTTCTACAGTAGCATGTTTTTTTCTATGCGAATTGGACACATTTCTCTTTATAAAAAAGGATAGCGCTGCAGTCTTTGGCCATATAAGCCATTTTAGATAAGTTAAGCTGGTGTTCTGCTTCACGCTGTGCTTAACAAAGCACCTTAACTGTTTTAAAATCACTATAAACCATGACTTATTGCTTTTTGATTTATTAAAGGGTTAGTTCACCCAAAAATAATTACTCACCCTTATATTGTTCCAAACCCGTAACACCTTCGTTCATCTTCAGAACATAAATTAAAATGTATGTGATGAAATCCGAGAGCTTTCTGACCCTGCACAGACATCAATGCAACTACAACATTCAAGGCCCATAAAGGTAGTAAGGACATTGTTAAAATAGTCCATGTGACATTAATGGTTCGACCTTAATTTTATGAAGCTACGAGAATACATTTTGTGCGCAAAGAAAACAAAATAAGTTTATTCAACAGTTTCTTCCATGTCAGTTTTGACGCAACTCCGTGAGAGTGCCACAACTCATACATGTTTTCTGCTGGCGCAGGAGTCGGCACTCTGACGTAGAACCTGTATGCACCGCACCTTGTTTACAAGCAGAACAATGCTCATGCATGCATCTTGTTACTTTCGTGAATGTGGGTCAAATGTGGTTTCTTTGCACCATGAATATGGGAAGTTATTTAGTATGATGTCACTGCAGCAGATATTGGTTACATCCAACAACTATTTCAGGGAATTTTCCTCATGAAACTGTGGATGTGTATCCTACTACATCGGATAAGCTATTAACTAACTGAATCTCTTACTTAATTTAGTTTCTGTTCAGAGGGAGGTCCAAAAATATGAAACACAATGCTCCAAAACTCCTATGAAATAAAAATATGAACAAATAAAAGGTACTAAGGCACAGAAGTTTGACGATTATAATGATGATTATGTATTATATGGCACAAATTGCATCTTCAGTTGTACCTTTAAGTGTACCCTGTTGGCATCAACAAACATCTGTATTTCTCTAAATTACAACTGCAAAATTACTCAAGCATCAATCAAACAATGTAAACCATATTTCTTTATTAAAGATTAAGAAACTCCAAGCAGCATATTCATAAATAAAATAAGAGTCTCCCTTAGATGTAATGTTACAGACTATGCTATGATACTGTTATATTTCATGAAATATTGGATGTTTTTCTCTGAAGTCAAAGGGGCACAAGTGTAAGGCAGTGAAGACACTTAACCCTACAAATTACACATCCTTACCACCACTGTCGGCATCTCAAAGCCACAGGTTGTGTTACACAGTGTAATATATCACTTTGGTTCACATTAGTAACTACTTGGACTTGTACAAAATATACAGGATACAACCTTGAGTTATGACTGACAAGCATGTGCAGGGTGAAATCTTCTCGGAAACTGGTCTATGTGCTCCACGCTGACAAATGTCCTTCTCTTTGCGAGCTGACGAACGGCAGATTTCAGAGGGTCTGTGGAATGGCAACAGGAAAATACGCACAGGTAGCTGTAAATGGAGTGTATAAGGTTGTTCTGGTTTAGGTCACAAACATAACACGGCTGAGATTCATAATTGGTCCGAACCTCCCGAAAAACTATTAAAAAACAGCATGTAAAAAGAAATGTAAAAGTTTAATTGTACAGTAAAAAATAATTCATATGTGTGTTTGAAGTATTTAGAATTGCCTGAAAGAGATGTTTGTCCAGTTGTGGGTGTACCAACATGGCTTCATTTACACCAGTCTCATATTCCCCTTGCAACTCATTAGGAAAAAAGATATCACAACATGTAAATTATGAAAATCATTTCATATACAAGGTTTTTTTTTGTTTTTGTTTTTGTCTATATACTCCATGTGAAGTGTTGTACAGTTGTACAAAAAAGGAGTACAAAGAAAAAAGAGGTTTTGGCAGAATATCAGAAAAGCAATGATAATACAGCTCTTTCACAAATGACAGCATGAACTGCTGTACAATATCTTTGATGTGTGACAAACTAAAGTGACGCTGTTCTGTTATGTTTCAGGAATATAATTGTTCTCTCTGGGCTGGTTGTGCTCACAGATTGATAGTCTTAAAATAGTCTGAAAACAAACAAAACAAAAAGCTTTCTTTAGTGCTGTTGCCATGATTGCAAAGATTTAGCTTGTCTGAAACAACGTTTCTGTACAGGTCACTGCTATACTGTTTTGAGTGGTTGGCCTTTGCATGTTCAGTAACCCATAAACAACATCGACTCGATGCAAGCGCATAAATCTATATCAGTAATCAACAACCAAAATTTGAAAAGGAAGCAAAATTAAAATGGCCTCACTGTTTGCAGGTTGAAGATTTATGACTGTAAAAGGGGTGCATAATTATCAGCGCTCAGCTTTTGGGTTCCTACAACCGTGTATGATCATCTAGTAACAAAACGTGGAGAGACATCTTTTATTTCGGCACTTAGAAAACAATCACAATGAATTTGAGTCTTTACCCATAGAGAACAAAATTCACAAAGCCATTCAAACAGTCGTTTTGAAGTATTTTTATATGTCCTTTTTTGTTGTTCATTTGTTTTTGTAACTCAACTTCAAAAATTGAGAATATTCAAAATACACTTTTACTTACTTTGCTCTTTCAGTATTTACAAATATGTACAAGAAAAAAAATGATTTATCATGTTCTTTTTTTTTTTTCATAATAAAAATCTCTACGTACGTTTTTCTCCCCAACTCTTTTTACACCGCCACAGTTTTCAAAGCTCCAACTGCACCTCGGCTTTCTTCCTTTGAAAAGCAAGTGTGAGGCAGCCCATGGTGACGATGGCCTTAGATGGATGTACTATGCTCAATAGCTTCTGGGATGGGTCCTCCTGGTACTGACTGGTAGGACATTGGCATGGGCGTCTTGGCGGGACTCTGTCGGAACAGACCCCCCGTTGGGAGCCCTGTGTTTGCATTGGATGGAGGGAATGGTGGAGCTGCTGAGAGGAAGGGGGAGGGTGCTGCCAGGACCCTGGGCCAGCGTCCGGCCCACCCCATGAGCTTGCTCCGGGAGGAAGGTGCTCACAGACAGGCCCGTGCCCGGGTAGTCTCGCACACCCTCCCGCTGCTGGCTGGGCGGCATGCTGCCGATGTCCAGGGCAGAGATCTCGATAGATGGTGCGGGGATCTGCTTGTGTGCCATGTCCTCGTCCATAAGACTGTTCATACGCCGATGCACCTGTTCCAGGTTCACCTCCTTGTCCTAGAGAGGGTGAGAGAAGAAAGGAGGGACAGAGAGGCTGAGATCTGCTGGTTCCAGGATGGGATTTTTGCTTTTAAGCTCCATGCAAGTAAGGGTTATTTGAGTTACTGCAGGGTGTGTTGCGAATTTACTAAAAAGACCCAATGGGAAAGTTCAGAAAGTAGAATAGTGTTTAAAAGAGTTTTATAGAATGTGCACCTTGAAATCAAATTTGGCCAGTGGGAATTTGTAATGATAATGCTCGAGTGACACTAAACCTGTCATTACAATTAACATCACCAACAACATTAGTTCTGTGGAGCCAGCCTGCATTTCATAAAAGACATCAGCATTAAAATGCACAGAAATGGTTATGATTGCACTTAACTAAAACAGCATGCATTTTTAAAACAGTGTATTTACAAAATATTTGGGTAAACAATTTAGTGTTTAAAAGCGTTTTCAGCATTTGTTTCAAGCTCAGTTTTATGTGCTTTTTTGGTGTTAAAAAAAATGCAATTCAATAGCATATGCTGCATTTTGTGGTCAACTTACTGTTTACGCAATTATGTGGATTCTTCTTTTTTTTAATTTATTTTTTAACATTATTCACTTGTATCACAAAGCAAAACACAAAAATGTAAAAAGTACATTTGTACAATATGTACAAAAACAAAAACAAAAAAAAAACAACAACGCACATTTGTCACATTATGTACATTACACTGTTTTGTTTGTTTATCAGTGAATTATAGTGATTATTTTATGTTCTTGTTAAGTGCTTTATATTGTTGAGGACTGGTTAGCTTTAAGGTAGGTGTGTGCTTATGTGCTCAGATAATGTATAGTGTATGTAAAGAATTATTTATTCTTTACAAATAAACATGGTATATATTTTAGCCAGCAAAATAAAGACATTTTAAGAAACTAGCTTAGTGAGCATGATGATGCCCTTATGATGCCCTTTGGGACAGTTATTGGCTAACAGTGGTTAAGAGGATTTGCTTATTACCAACATGTTTTTAATAAGATGAACGGCCAGAGAACAGCAGCTTCATCTGTAAAAGTTTCCTCTAGGAATGATTAAGATCAGTGCATATATGGATCAGATAATAAAACTCTTAAATTGTACAGAAAAGTGAAAATGGCTCCATTGCTGGAATACAAAAAAATAAAATAAAATAAAAAATAACATAGTAGTTCAAACCAAAGTGGAGAGACCTAATTAGCCCATAGGGCCTAACTAATCTACAATTAATTTTGAATATTTATGTTTTTGAAATCATGCAGAAGAAATACAGATTGGCTCCAGAATCCACTACTATTATAGTAAGGTTACATACTGTTACACAAAGTTATTTGTTAAGCTCTCACAACATCCTCAAATATGTAGATTAATGAAGCTTTGCAGCATCAAATGCAAAGACACATTAGAGAGCAATAAAGCTTTTGGGAGGGATAGGTCAGGAGTTAAGGCTGGAATTGCAAAGCTATTGCACTGGGTAAATTAGTCTGTCATGTTAGGTTGAAGCAGACTTGTCTTTACAATTATATCCAAGGGGATACATGCTCCCACACATTTCCCACAATCTCTTGCAGTTCAGTAATCCTATTTGTCTTAACTAATGAAGATAGTCGGTAGAAATTTTAGGGGATAATGACATACTTATTTTTTATATATATATATATATATATATATGCAGACTTTTGCTTAAAAAGGTGAACAAGGATACTCTCCTCAGCTACAAACACTCAGTAATGTATTTTTCCAAAACATGTCTGCACGGTTTCTGTCAGACTATAGCCACCCTTTCGTTGCTTCCAGTGGAGAGTTGTGCAGGTACTGCAAAGAGCTCAGACTCTTTAGGGATGCAGTATTTTCAGATCCGATTAGTGTATTTGGATGTGCTGAAATATGTGTGACTGGGCATAATCTAACTGTCTAACCAGATGCAATGACTTCCAAACTAAATATGTACATAAAATGAGTTACCAAGACTTTTTGCATAATAAATGAAGCCAGACATTACCAATTTACTCCCAAATCTCTGAGGTCACTTGTCCTATAAAACAGTGCATCTGTTCATTGTTTAGTCATTTCACCATAGTCAGTCAACAGATGGTAAACTGTGACTTGTAAATTGTATCCAAAGTTTTCAGAAAGTAAAAACACAAGTTCAGTGTGTTCTAGCATGCACTTCATTATTGCAAACAGTGAACTTTTGGTGAAAATAACACTAACTAAGCATTTATGTCAATCATCATGATAATGATGACAATGAACCGGTTCATTTTTAAACCAAAACCTGAGCATCAAGCTTTCCAATTGCCTATCCACCTATTTCTGAACAAGGAAGTCTCGCCTGACTGGTGCGGTGCTTTACATTTCCGGTCCCTGGTATTTCTAATCAAATTAACACATTTTTATATTTAATTATATGGAAAAAGTTTTAATTCAGTCTTTTCTACCTCATTTTAACATGGATTTCAATGGAGACCGGAACACGAAGGCACCTAAATGGAAGGTAGAATCCATCATGGTGCTGCTCATTGGTTACTCAGGAAAAAGGTGGATAGGAGAGTGTGTAGTATATTTGCTTCAGGCCATGCAATACTTTCCAGCCAACTTTCTTCCTATTGTGCATCTTGTTAGGAATCTTCATCGTTCTAAAGTGTAAATTTGAATTCAATTTTGATTGTGATGTTGTGATTACCAATGATATTTGCAATGCTATTTTGTTTATGCTAGTGGAATCTTGATGCTTCTTTTATTGTCAGGTACACCACTAAACAAGCAATTCACTGAATTTGATGCGTCCTTGCCTCTGTTTAAAGGTATGCAAATGCATTTTTTAAATTGATTAAGATTGTGTTTAGTAATTTAAATTATAGGGTGATTACATATACATACATCACTGATTTATGAAAGAAATCCACACAAATTAAATCATCACCGCCACAAGAAGTGGAACTCTTACTGAAATATGCGCATAATCATGTTGTAATAGCTTAATGTCTCAACAAACAAATGCCACCAATTAAACAGCAGAAGTGTACTTAACACTAATTTTGATTGAACTGGAAATTCATTAATCATCATTAATGTGGAAAAAAAAAATGCAGGAAAAGCAAGGAGTCATTCTAAACCCAACACAACTTTGAGGGTGAAACTGCTAAATGAGGCAACTAAAACGCAAAGTAAAACAAATAAATAAATCAATCTTTAATGTTAGATGGCTTCTACATCTGGTCCAGTTAATTCCCAGCCAATTAAAGAAGAGGCCTACAATTCTATTCTGACCTGTGTCAATAGCTTCTGCTTCATCCCAGTCTCTTTCTCTGTCTGTCCAAATGTCCTTGCTCCCCTCCGATGAAGCAGTAGCAATATCATTATATGTCAATGGACCAGAAACCCTTGCCAGTCTGTAATCCTTAGTAACCTGCATGAGATCATAAACAAATGAAGAATAAATGTAAAATAGAAAATATAGAGATAAATAAATCCATAAAACTTGTCCACATTGACATATAATTGCAACAGGATGTCACACACTAAATTACTAGGGATTATTGACTGTTTGGGGTTTGAGTAATGTTTTGGGGTGGCTCTTTCTTTTTTTTCTTCTCTTTTCTTTCTCTCATGCAAGCACCCAATTTGCGCACACTTTAGTTTACGGATCCACATCAACCCTGTTCCAGTCTATTACATGCAGTTTCATTGGCAGTGGATAAGGATTTAGAAAGTCTTATAAAATAGGTTATAAAGTGAAGCAATTATTCAGATATTTAGAAGTAGGTGATTTGAGGAGATAAGAAAGTTAGACACTTAATTGCATCATAAATGCACAAAATGGTATAAAGTGTTGTTTAAAACACTAAATGGAAGAAATAAGAAATTAAAGAGATAACCATAACAAGGCTGCCAAAGAGATAAGAAATGTATTTTCTGGTGTTGAATACTGGGAAATAATTTTTTATATTTTGCCACTGCCAAGGTGCAAGTTGCTCTGAAACAGTTTTGCATTTGAGGTATTTTTTTTCAGATGAAAATGTCTGGTAATCATTTGTCTGTTCAAATCAGTAAAAACTGATCCAAAAGTAATATTAGATGCCTTATTTTGGTCAAAATCTAAAGCATTACTGCATTTTTTGTTTAGAGAAAAGATTTCTGAAAAGCATTGCAATGAGCTCAATGAAAAAACAAAAAAAACATCTAAGATAGTGCTGATTAATTATATGCATTCAATACTGAAAAGTAATGCGTACTATATGTTTTTGAAGTATCACATTTTAACTTACCAATATGCTAATTGCAATATTGGAATTGAGCTCACTGCGTACAACTATAAGAGTTGTTGTCTATCAAGTGTGTTTTAGATCATTGAGGTTCCATTTCAAATAGGATGCTACCTTGGAAGTAGCTGCCTATGCAGATAGTACACAGGAACTCACTAGGTTCTGAAGCAGAGCTTTTGTGTTCTGAAATGGTCTACAATCACAGCGTATTAGTAAATGTGACATTCTAAAAGGTAAAGCCTGCTTCATCAAGGGCACTGTGCACACCCCAAGCACAAATAAAATTTGTTAAGTAGGCGAGGGGACCAATTTTGATTTCATCAGGGCACACCTATAACTGTGTATACTGGAGCTCGACTAAATCGGGGCTCGCGTCTGCTGCGGGATCCTTAAAGTAGAGTGTGGCAGTGTCCTCTCCCTGCTCTGTCTTCCGCGCCCTGAGCTCGGTCACCTCTTTGGGCTGCTCTTGCCGGCAGCGATTGCTGTTCCACCACATTTCCAGAGCGGCCACCAGACAGGCCAACAGGAGCCCCGCTGCTAGGATGCAGAAGACGCCGGCGAAGCTATGCAGCTTGAGTGAGCGACCATCCGGTTGGGCGTTACTGTGGCTGTTGAGGTCACAGCGGCCAGTCCGAGGCCACCACTTCTGTTTCAGGACATCCAGGTCTCCTTTCTCCTGCAGCTCCAGAATCCTGTGAGGGATGACATGGAATGTACTTGTTTTATGTGAAGTTTTACATATGGTTGTTTCCTTTCCTCTCAAATTTAGAAAATCTGTAAACTTGTAGGTGTGCCTCAGTTTGGGCAGGGCTGTTTGTTTGTTGACCAACAGATGAGGGAGTGTTTGAGAAACTGCTTGGAAATAATTATTAGCAGTGTTCCCCAAAACAAGCATTTACCAAGAACAACCAACACAATCTCAGAGCAAAATGAGCAACAATCTCAGAGCAAAACGTCCCCATACATAAACATCACTGGAGCATATGAAAAGATTATACAAATTAGTCACCAAAATGCAACCTACAGAGGAGGAAAAAATGGATCCCCTGCTAATTTTGTACATTTGCCCACTGACAAAGAAATGATCAGTCTATAATTTGAATGGTAGGTTTATTTGAACAGTGAGAGACAGAATAACAACAAAAAAATCCAGAAAAACGCATTTCAAAACAGTTATAAATTGATTTGCATTTTAATGAGTGAAGTAAGTATTTGACCCCTTCACAAAACATGACTTAGTACTTTGTGGAAAATCACAGAGGTCAGATGTTTCTTGTAGTTGGCCACCAGGTTTGCACACATCTCAGGAGGGATTTTTTCCTACTCTACTTTGTAGATACACTCCAAGTCATTAAGGTTTCGAGGCTGATGTTTGACAGCTCGAACCAATAGCTCCCTCCACAGATTATCTATGGGATTAAGGTCTGGATCTGGCTAGGCCACTCAAGGACCTTAATGTGCTTCTTCTTGGGTCACTTCTTTATTGCCTTGGCCGTGTGTTTTGGCTCACTGTCATGCTGGAATACCCATCCATGACCCATTTTCAATGAGGGAAGGAGGTTCAGATTTGATGGTACATGGCCCTGTCCATCGTCCCTTTGACACAGTGCAATTGTCCTGTCCCCTTGGTGGAAAAACACCAAGCATAATGTTTCCATCTCTATGTTTGATGGTGGAGATGGTGTTCTTGAGGTCATAGGCAGTATTCCTTCTCCAAACACAGCAAGTTTAGTTGATGCCAAAGAGCTCAATTTTGGTCTCATCTCATCTCTTTTACCCGGTTCTCCTCTGAATCATTAAGATGTTCACTGGCAAACTTCAGACGGGACTGTACATGTGCTTTCTTGAGCAGGGGGACCTTGCTAGCGCTGCAGGATTTTAGTCCTTCACAGCATAGTGTGTTACCAATTGTCTTGGTGACTATGGTCCCAGCTGCCTTGAGATCATTAACAAGATCCTCCTGTGTAGTTCTGGGCTGATTCCTCACCGTTCTCATTATCATTGAAACTCCACAAGATGAGATCTTGCAGACCGAGGGAGATTGACAGTTATTTTGTGTTTCTTCCATTTGCAAATAATTGCACCAACTGTTGTCACCTTCTCACCAAGCTGCTTGGCGATGGTCTTGTAACCCATTCCAGCCTTGTGTAGGTCTACAATCTTGTCCCTGACATCCTTGGACAACTCTTTGGTCTTGGTCATGGTGGAGAGTTTGGAATCTGATTAATTGATCTGTGGAACAAGGGTCTTTTATAGAGGTAAAAAGCTGAGATTAGGAGCACTCCCTTTTTTGTTGTTATTATGTCTCTCACTGTTCAAATAAACCTACCATTAAAATTATAGACTGATCATTTCTTTGTCAGTGGCCAAACTTACAAAATCAGCAGGGGATCAAATAATTTTTTTCCCCCACTGTATGCATAACACCATTGAAAGTGCAAGGCAATGCCTCAGCAAACTCCACATACTCTTTCTTTAGAAAATCTAATAATTTTTGCACATCTGTTTGGTGCCACTAGATGCACAGAAATGACTTACAGCAGCTTAATGCCTTGCCTTAAGCAGAAAAGTTACTTAGTTAAATGTTTTATACATTTTATACCTTATACTATACTGTTGTTGTTGTTAGTGAAGGGTGTCTCCACAAGTAATACAGGTGTTTCAGTCTCTTCAATGCAAAATGTCACATACAGAAACATGCAAAGGGGCTGCCAAAAGATGAGAGTGGTGGAGAGAACAGATAATGATGGGCCACAAAGCAAAATACTAAGATGAATTCTTCACTTAAGAGGAGATGACATTATGGTTCACTGTGTAATAACCTGCAAGCTTCCTCCCAGCTGCCTCAGAATGCATTTCCCCAGTCGCCCTAGGCATTTTTTATTTTTGGAGATTTTTTGCCATTCTTTCCATTTTCCCATCTTATAAGATGACAGAGTGAAAATAGGAAAGTAGAAATCAGTGAGGGGGAGTGAAATCACAGCCCAATTTTACAATACTGTTAGCTCACTTGAGCTTAAATAAATAAATAAGCAAACATACTGCTATTTTATTTATTATTAGTTATAATTATACACAAATTAAAACGATATGGCGTTTCTTAACATATGGACATCTATGGAGCTGGCAGCAGGACTTGAATCTCGGCCCCCATTAGCCAATAGGTTGGCCTTCCAGTACCCTTGTTAGGCTGATTTATTAGTTAAATCTGCGAACATTGCAAGTGTTGGGTGTTACATGTTCCCAGTTTTGTCTTGTGTTTCAGTTTCTTGTGCTGGTGTGTAGTCTCTTGTAGTTTATTTTCTGTTTCGATGCCTATGGTTATGTCCCCTCTTGTCCCTTGTCTTCTCATTTATCCTTGTGTATTTAAGCCCTGTGCTGTGTTAGAATCACCCCCCGTACCCTGATTCACTATTCCCTACATTAGTCCATTAATATAGTCCAGTTGAAGGAATGAATAAAAACGAACGAGCGAATTTGGACACTGAGTCTGTGGAAGGGCTGCTGCTATTGCACAGATTAATACTTATTAGAAAACTTTGCAAACTGGCAGCTCCAGTAGTAATGAAAATATTTATCTTGAACTCTGTCATGGAAACTAGCATTTATAACCTCCATTAAAATATTTATTGGTCAATTATACAGAAATGTATACCTGATATTATGCTGTACTCACATTGGACCAGCAGTTTGGAAAGTGGATGGATGGATGATTCAGTTGCATGCACCATCTTCTGGCGAGACGAGGGAATTCTTTTGTCACGACCATCACAGTGTTTTATGGGTGTTCTCTAGCCGTTGAGTGTACATCATTTGTGCATTCGTTATTGTGGTGCGTTGTGGGATTGAATGAGTGCACTTGTTAATATCCACTATGGTTTTGGACACCACTACAAATGGCTGTGCCCTTAAATAGTATGGGTATGGGATGTCATTTTCCTAGTTTCTTTTTATTTTATGGTTAGATGTTCTGTTACACTAGACAGGAACTACAACATAAAAGTCCAAACTCAAGACAAAACCAGGAACATTTTACACTGGGTATTGCTGGTGGTTGGGTCATGTTAATATATTCTGGATAGATCAATAAAGAGTGAGTGAGAAGGCAACCGAAGATCATTATCCAGCTTAATGAAATCCAAAGACAATGCAATTTAACAATCTTAATTGGTTACAAGTGATTATGTGGAGCTTTAGACAGTCTGTTGGCATCTGTTACATTCACAAAGGGATCAATTTGCAATGCATGTAAAACTAAACCCAAGAAACAATTGCTAATGTCAAATCAAAGCTTTGTGTGTAATAAAGAACGGCTGTGAATTGTGGGAGACGCAGTACCTGTGACATTGCGAGTCATTTATGTGGTAACTGAAGCACACAAAACAACTAAATATATATCATCATATAAGAAATGTGTGGAATTGTGTGGGATATTTAGCCTCATTCTTTTTTTTTTTTTTGTGTGACACATAGGTTTTTAAAGTAGCTAGAGTACAACTCTTCACCATACATGTTATTAAAGGAGAAGTTCACCTCCAGAACAATAATTTACAGATAATTTATAGAGTTTTTCTCTATACAGTGGACTTCTATGGAGCTTGCGAGTTGCAAAATGCAGTTTCAGTGTAGCTTTAAAGGGCTCTAAATGATCCCAGCCGAGGAAGAAGGGTCTTATCTAGCGAAACGATCAGTTATTTTCTAAAAAGATTTACAATTTATATACTTTTTAATATCTTGTCTATTCTCTTTGACGCACATGAGAAGTCTGTGTAATCCAGGTCAATACAGTTAGGGTATGTCGAAAAACTCCCATCTCATTTTCTCCTCCAACTTCAAAATTGTCCTACATTGCTGCAGAAGTACCGACCCAGTGTTTAAAAAGTGAATGTACAAAGAAGATCAAATGCTCTTTACAAAAAAGGTGAAACAGCGACGTAGGATGATTTTTGAGTTGGAGGAGAACATGAGATGGGAATTTTTCGACCTACCCTAAATGTATTGACCCGGATTACATGAAGCTCGCAGAGAATAAAGATGAGCATTTGAGGAGGTTAAAAGTATATAAATTCTAAATTTTTTGGTAAAAATTACTGAATGTTTTGCTAGATAAGACCCTTATTCCTCAGCTGGGATTGATCAGAGCCCTTTAAAGCTGCATTGTAACTGTATTTTGGAAGTTTAAACTTGTGGGCACCATAGAAGTCCACTATATGGAGAAAAATTCTAAAATGTTCTCCTCATGAAAAATAAATTCTTTACGACTGAAGAAAGAAAGACACGAACATCTTGGATGACAAGGGGGTGAGTAAATTATCTGTAAATTTTTGTTCTGAAAGTGAACTTCTCCTTTAAATTCCCCAAAGCATGGTCAACATAAAATAATGACAATAGCTTTTGCCTGAACAACAGATATTCCCTACACCATCTGCAGATTATTTTTTAAGAGGTGAAACATATGTTTTAGTTGAAAGATGATATGTAATACGCACTTTTGGGAGATGAGGTCTCGGTAAGGACTCCCATGCTGCATGGCGATGCCATAGCCTTTGCTGCTCATGCTGTTGCCAGCTACAGTGATGGTGCAATCATCATCAGTCAGTGCTGCATACTCCACCACAGCCATGTCCCACAAAAATGCGTAAGGTCCTTTTTTGGCCTGCAAAACAACAACAACAAAAACAACAACATTTAATATAACTATTATAAGTATGTGCTGCAGTTATGCAGTCTGCCACTTTAAATGCTCAAGCTGGATTGCAGAATGGATTCTGATTGGCTGTGAATGTTTTTATCCTATTAAAAAAAAAAGACAAAAAAGTTATTGTTATATCTGTGGTGTGGATATCCCTATTCTCATAGCAGGATTATCAAAACTTTATAACTGCAGTGACCGTCAGCAATAAAATGGATATTAATCCTCAAAAGTTATTATTGTTTAAGTGTTTTATCATTGCAATCACACTCTGGAGGCTAATCTGGACTAATCTATTGAGTTCTTTCTCGTTAAAAGGAGCTTCATTGATCTAAACCTGCCCTCATTGGCTGATTCAAAGGATTTCACAGGCTCAACTCATTATGCACTCTAAAAGTTTTTCCTCAAACTCCTAGTCTTCCTCTTTGATCTTTTCAAAGTTGTTTTCTTTGATTTTCTCAAGAACTTACACTGAATGTCCGCTGTTCATTTCAAAAGGGTACATTAAGAACTTTTAAAAGATGACTAGAGAGAAAAGCTATTTGTATAGACAATCTGTTATCAGTTCTAAATGTTAACAATTGATGCTAAATGGAAAATACTTTCCCTGCAGTCTACAAGGTAGTGCTAGGCAGTCCAGTGAAAATAAAATACAAAATGGACTTTTAGGATATACAACAGTATTATTAAAAACATAAAAAGTAACCAGTAATTAACTTATTCAGCAAAACGTCTTTGTTTAAAGTCTTCTACAAAAACCGTCAGTATAGAAAGCAGAAAAATCATTGGGAATCACCCAGCAATCAGACCTAGCAACCTGCAGTTTAGAAACAGTAGGCTACATTTTATTGCAAATCACATTGACCTTGTACAAACAGGTAAATGGTAAATAAATGGTAAATGGTAAATAAAAACGTCTAGATGTCACAGCTGGTTACAGGAGCAATGAAGATTTGAGACAGGTTCTTATTGAAGCGGTATATTTAGTGAAACAAAAGGCAAAAACCAAACACAGAGAGCTAGAAATGCACAAGTGGAAACAAAAAAGAAAAGAAACAATTTGCTTATTCTCAAGGCGAGGCCATCCCCTTTAATAGGTGGGATTTCACTCCGCAATAGGTCACTGTGAACCCTACAAGGCGAGGGAAATTCTGTCTACAGTTTAGAATGAAACTCTCTGTTTTGATGAGGATACCTTTTGCACATCCTCCCAAAAAGATAAAAAAAGCTCTCTGACAGTCTGAACCTTTGGGTGCGCTTCACATAAATGTGTAATGCCAAGACCAGGCATAATGTATGAAGCGTTTGTTCTTCCACCAAACTAAATGGTGGGGGAAAGAATGCTTGCACGCAAGCCACCTGAGCACTAAAGAGCATGAATAGCACCTTTGGAATATAACTCCTCCTGGGTTTAAGAGTAGCTCTGAAAGTATATCATCGGAACTCCAAAGAGGAGCAATTGGCCGATAGCAATTTTTATAATTAAGTGATGCCTGCCCACAGACAAGCCAGCTACAAAGGCATGATTTGGTGAAAAGCAGCTACAAAGACTTAAAGTTCCAACTGACACTTACATTCCATTTCAGAACATCAAGTACCGTAAACGCCTTATTCATACCCCTTCAGCACTAGCTTGTAAAATTCTAATCTTTTTACTGATTGTGGCAGTAAGCATCTGTAAGGCAGGCTCTGCAGAACTGCCAAACATGCAGGTTCCACAGCTCCAGCTGTTAAGGTTTCAGATTGTGCCCTGCACCTGAGAGAAAATCCTCAGTTGTGTCATCTACGGCAGAACTCACAAATTTTTCCCCATTTCTGGGAACTATGACTGGTTGGGCCACTCTGGAGCACCATAGGATACAGTGGGTGGTTTTACAGAGATATGTGTGTCAGGCTTTCCACCTGAGGTTAGCTGCAGTGAAAAAGCAAGCTGCAACCCCTTTCAAATGGGGGAGGGTGTTTCCTAACATGCTGAACTACAGCAGACAAGAGTTAGGAAGATGGATGATCAACTGACATACTCTAATTTCACCATTCTTGTCACATCTTGTGTCATAAGTGTAAAAATAATTAACGCTATCTCACGACCAATTTGTATGTATTTTATGAGGTGGCTAATTCGTACGATTTCGTACGACCTCACTCCCTGCCCTACACCGTGTCTACAACGCCACAACAGCTTGGGACAGACTACATTGGATGTGTTGCATCGCTTGTAATGATTGGAAAATCCGTTTGTCCTTCATGTCAGACACAGCGTGAGCGCTTGAAGTACATCTGTAAGTCAGAAATATACCAGAGCATTACTTTACTATAAACATCCACTGTAGATGGTATATTTAATGGGTTCAATATTGTCTTCTTTTATCGAGTCGCGCTGCACCGCGCCACGCCACTCGTGTCCGAGGAAGACGCTGAAGCAGCGGGGCAGTGCTGCGCCGTTTGCCCGGGGGATGAACCCGCGAGAGTGGAAGAGTTCCGGAGAACATCTACGCTGTGTGTCGATGCAACTTACGAGAGATTAAGACCAGCAAGTAAGGTAAAAATATATATACGTTTGTCTTCTATATTGTGTTTGTCAGATTTTTGCACACCAGCTTAACCTAGTAATGTTTAAGTTATCCGTCAACATGGTGGTTACAAACTTTACTATCAGGGCTCTCAAGTTTTGGAAAAAATTTGGAGTGAGATTACTATTAGGGGAGGAGCCTCTCAAATATTTGCAGCATGGGCCCCTCTGCGCCACGCAGTTCTCTCAAGTTTTTGATAGAAATTCAATTTTATCTATTGTTCAAGATTGACCAGCACAAAACAGAAATTATCACAACTGGTAAATCTGATAAAAGTCAAATTCATACAAAATTAAAAAAAAATGTTTTATATATTTAAAAAATATAAATGTATCAAAAATAAAAAGAAAGTTGGCCCCAAACGAGCCAAATTAACAGCAGTGCTCAATGTACATACTGTACACATACAGTAGGATTGCAGAACCTGCCCTGAACATGTAGCCTATGTCAAGCTGTGTGTGTGTGTGTTTGTGTGTGTGTGTGTGTGAGAGAGAGAGAGAGAGAGAGAGAGAGAGAGATAGAGAAGGCCTACACATTTCTACTTATGAATGGCATTTTGTATTGCAAGTGTTTTTTTGCACATTTTGATGCCTTGCAGTGGTAGGGGCTCAAACTTAACTACACTAACTAGTAGTCGAATGATGTAATTTAATAACACAATAAAATCTGTTACAGTTACTGAGAAACAATGTACAGTTAAATTACAGTTGCTTAAGAAAATGTTAACAATCCGCACACACAGATTTGATTTCCAAAATTGCACTGACTGGTTTAAAATATGAGACACCAATGTTTCAGGAGTTTAGGACACAGAACAGGACACATGCTTATTTGATAACTGAATTTTAGAAAAGTAATCAAAAAGTAATCAAACGTAATCAGTTACATTACTTTTAAAGCACTTAAAATAGTTATGCTACTTATTACATTTTAAATAGGGTAACTTGTTATTTGTAACCCATTACATTTCCAAAATAACCTTCCCAACAATGTTGGTACATTTGTATTTTTGAAATATATAAAACAATTTATTTTATAAATGTGTCTGTCTTTTATCAGATTTACCCAGGGTGTAATTTGTGAAAAAAAGCAGAGGGGGGATTGCTTTTGAAAACTTTTTTCTCTCTCCATAGGTGGAGGTTGAACCAACTCCAGTAAAGCTATAGCCTAACTAAGTAGCCTAATGTTAGTGTAATCTGTTAACAATGCACATTATATACCGTTTTTTTTTTTTAGGCAAATAACGTGATCACAATTTAATAAAAACATTATAAGTTAGGCCTATTAACTGTAATGGTTTCATATCAAACAACTAATAAATTATATAGAGAAAGGAGCAAAGAACACAGTATTAACAAAGCTTTTTGAAACTCCGAATCAGTAAACCACTGCATCGCAAAATGATTTCAAAGCGCTCCAGTCAGATCACGAATCATTCGATTCAGAACGGGACTTCAGAGCGCCTTTCACGAATCATTTGATTTAGATCGGAACTTAGGAGCGGGTTCGCGGGATGTTCTTATCACCACCGGGGATAAAAAAGATCGACCAGAGTGGGAGAAATAGAACGGGACAAGTTGTCCATTTCTCAGCGTGAGAAATACAAGGTGTGGCGTGAGAGCGTGTGAACTGGTTGAAATGCGTGTGTCTCACGGTGAGTGCGTGACACTTGAGAGCCCTGTTTACTATAGTAAACTGTGCTGTTGTTTCAAACGGCTTTTTTTCAGCTTATTGAATTAAGCTACCGAATTAAAATAAATTTTAATGCTTATCTTATATTAACATTAGGTTAACTAATGTGAAATTTTGTTCAGGTGTTAGTATAATGTTGGCCAGTAGCCTACTGAGAAAAAAAATGTATGCTAGCTAGGTTAAACAAGTAATATGGCTAACTGTTAGCTGCCTTTATAGTTTTAGAATTAGTTATAATTATTAATGGAATTTAGGATTAACTGCATTTTGTTGTGTTTGTGTTTTAAAGGCAACTGCAATGAAGCATCAAGAAAGACGAGCATGCCAACCACCCTGAGACTGACAGTTCAAGGTAAGAGAACAACTATGGTTTTGAGATGTTTGAGTATTCTATGTGGGGTTTGCCTTTTAAAAGTGTGCCATTTCTACTTGTTTTTCAGAGAAGACATTTCTGTCACTAACAAAGTGGATGGTGAGCAAAGGTGGTGGCCACATTTTGGAGCAGCACCTGGGTTTGGCAGATGGCTGTGTATTCTTTGGCTGCATGTATTTTTCTCCATTATGTTTCTGTTGCCTATAGATTCTTTGTGAGGATACAACATAATGCACTGCAAAACGTCCTAAGACAGGAGAAATGGTGAAGATGCACTGTTCCAGCAGTTTAAGAGTTATACATTCATTGTTTTAAATAAAGTATTTGATATTTTGTGATTATTGTGTCTGTTTTCATTGAATGCCAGTAGTACCGTGTAAAGCAAAAATAAAATGCATATTTCTAGCATATTGGCTGTTTATTAGTACTTACGAAGCAAGCATTATTAATGTTTTTTTAAGAATGCCCATATTCTAGATCCCTTAACCCTACCCAATACCAAAAAGCTACAACAACAACAACAACAACAACAACAACAACAACTGATTTACTATCAATAAACAAAACATTAGGAGTTTAATAAGGGAAAACTCTTAGTTAATAATGAATATGTGTTCCTTAATCTAAAGTGTTAACCTTACTGTTATTACTATAGTACGTACATGTAACATAACAAGGATACAGTGTACTCAAAATATGCTCCTGTAACACAAATTTCTAAACTAAGAAGTGGCCTGATTTAGTCCCCAAATGTATTCAAATAGTACATAAACAAGTATACTACTAGTACAATGCTATTAGTATACTTCCTACAGCACAAAGTGCACTTAGGAAATATTTTTGAATTTTACTTAATAAAATAACTTTTAAGTTCATAAGTTAAATTAAATATACTTTTTTTTTTTTTTGTAAGGGTTCAAACACATTCCCTCTGTGCATCAGTCATACGCAAGCTGACAGACAAGCCGCCCATCCTCTAAAACAAGCTCTATGGAAATTTGTCTAATGCTTTTGGATCAGTTCATGCTCTGATGAATCAATGTCCAGAGCTAGAATATTCTAGAATTAATTTGCCATTTGCTCTAACCATCACTAAGTCACATCATTTAGAAGTGAAGTTGAAGTTGATGAAAAGCTGTCTGTCAAACTGACCTGTTGTTCAAGTGTTGAACATTTCATTATAACAACTGACTTTCCAAAAAGTTTCACTGGTCTCCTGAGCTCGAGACACACTTTTCTGACTTTGAATTCAGGGCTCAACAATTACAATAATTATAATAGACTAAATTTGCATGCAAATAACAGATTAGCAAAGATTGAAAGATTATGCCAAAAGATTATGCAAAAAAAAAAAAAAAAAAAAGGACTGTACCAAAAACACAGTCCTTAGAATGTTTTTCTATTTTTATAAATCTCTGAAATCACATAACCAATAGGTGAGCAAAGTTCATACCTTGCGTATGCCTTCAGAAGGGCTAGAAACTGAGAAGTCCTGTCCATTGTTTTTGCTGATTGTCCTCCACAGCTCTGCATACGTGCTGTCCTGCTCCAGTGGGTTTGTGCCTTTGGCTCTGAAGTAATCGTACACTGCTGAGTCCCTAACGGTGCCGTAGGCATAGTCCATCTGCCTTGCAAGATCCTGAAATGTTCTGTTAAATAGATAGACAAGATCAGGTAAAACACGTTTAAAAAACATCAGGTAAAAAAAGTATAATAATCATGGTTATGGTTTGTCCAATCTCTAACCTATGAGCAATAATAGTAATGAACTACTAAAGACTGAGAGACACTTGAAATGTACATGGGATAAATGTTCTCTGACTCACAACAATTCTAGTGTTTGAGGACACAGCCTCATTTCATCCACACCTCAATTTGTTGTGCTTCTGTAGTGTCTGTTAATTTAATTGTGCTAATGTGAACAGCCTGTTGTGTTTGTTTCATGTTTGTTTTGAGAACCTATATGGTTTCTTTTTCTCTCCTGAATTCCTTCACAATTTGTAACATTCTAAATCTACATTGGGATGCAATAAATATTTGCATCTGAACCTGTGATATGCATTCTAAGATAACATTCTATGCATGTGTATACTTAAAGCCTGTCGGTAAACATCACAGTAGCACCCTCAGGCTGAATAACGCAAGGACACGAGACCACTGCCAAAATGTGTGTGCAGGTGTTAAGCAATTAAAATATAAAACTTACAAGAGGTATATCACAGGCTACACTGTAAAAACAACAACAACAACAACAACAACAGGGCACAATGTACTATATTAATATGAAGGAATTTTCCATACAGTTACTTTAAAATATACTTGAACTTTACTTTTTACTTAAACTTTACTTTTTTTGCAAGGATGCTTTTAAAAAACATTCTTGGTTCCCAACTCTAGTTACTATTTTTGACTGTACACTAATTGTCATTGGACATACTGCTGTAGCATAACACTTCGCTCCAGAAAGTTCAATGAACTGGGAACGATTCAAACAATTCATGTCATTCTATCACCTATGTCTATGCAATATGCTTATTCGAATGTTGATCACTTACTACACTTATTTCTGTCTGTCTGCAGACAGTGTATATACAAGTGAATAGTGGAAAAAAATTATGCATTTAGAATTTGTTCTTTGATGATTACAAGCAAAGTCTGAGTCTGTGCTCCGCTGCAGCAAAAGAAAAACGCTCAATACTACTCGAAACACACCACTTTGGGATGTGTCTGAGGCTAGTATAATTAATCGGTGGGTGTTTTCACAGCATCTGACAGCAATCGGCTGCTGTCCGGCATATTTCACCTGACATTTGCATTAAGTTGAGCATTTCTCAAATTGTAGGTGCATCTTGACCACTCTCAACACTTTCTCTGATCTGCTGTCAATCCTATAAATAGAAGCGTTTCAGATATGTCATTGCTGAGGCCTTCAAGCACGTCTTGAGAAGTATGGGCAATATTTCACATAAATGTATTTGAAATTATGTATTGGAAACACAAAATGCTATTTTTTACTACAGTATGTATTATATATACATACATACATACATACATACATTTAGGTTTGGTATAACACTGGGAACCAAAATGTAAAATTCATGGTCCACTACTGTTAGAAAAATAAGTTTAGAACATAATGTAAGCAAAATCATTGGCAGTGTTTAATTTCTCCAGGTCTGAATTTATCATTTTAATGGTACCACAATATTCATCCTAAATTCAGCCAGCATACATCAACAGGACAGGGACCTAACTTGGAAAAAGCTAACTTTAAAGTCCAAAGACAACTCTATAAGTAATGTGAGATGTTGGGCCATCTGTACTGCTAATGGAGCTGTCAGGCCAAGCCGATGAAACATAAGCCAGTGAAAGGAAACGTTTCACTCTTTAATGCCGGTTTGCTTGTCAGTCTACTTTGAGTAAGTGTTTTCCTGATTTAGAGTTGGCATACAACAAGTAGGTATGTTAATATCAGTGTGAGAAAATTATTATTATTCATTATTTATTTATTTTTTTAAGGATAATTTTTGCTCCTTGTTATTTATTAGTTTGTTCAATATTAAGGGCAACAATCTTTCCTCTTTTTAAACTTTACTTTACTTTATAAGGGCATATTTTACCTGTACATGGAAGAGATTGTCGGTCAATGATTGTTTTTCCTTTCAAAATCGGTTCATTTACATGAACTGTCTGAACAAACCTATTTAATTAGACTTTCCAATATTCCCAAAACATTCATGCAAAATCAAAACTATTTTTTATTATGAAGACCATGTTTAAACAATATGTTTTCATTAAAAATAAGCCAAAATGTTACTTAATGTAGGTCAACATAATATTTATTTATTTATTTATTTACCACAAATCAAAGCTAAATTACCTATAATATGACAGTGACATTTTCACTTAAGATACAACTAAAAACATTTAAAGTTAAAATAATATTTAGTATAATTTACTTACTATAAAGACAAGCTTGATAAACCTTTGGTTATTGTGATGTCTTATACAAATATGCGTTATATTTTTTGTCAGCTAGGCAGTATGTTCTGCACATCAATCTTTTGGGTGCTCTGGACTATGTTGCACATTATATTAATTCCTTTGCATATGAAAGTTCAAGTTTGGTGAATTCTGACTGGCAAATCTGTATGACAAGACAAAATGTAAGCAGTATAGGATTGGATCAAATGTTACAGACTGACTTCTTGGATCAATTAAAAACTACTTTCGAAGCTGCAGGTTTGCAGTGTTGTCTACATCTACCTGCACAGCCGCTCCGTGACACACTTTGCAGAAACGAATAAAAATGCATGTATGTACATACTTCAAATGCATTTTAGGTGTACCGGTTCTTTGGGCAAGGCACCAGGATATGTTATTGGAGCACCATAAGACACAGTTTGTTAGTCACATACTGAATTTGAATAGGTAAGTTGGTACCATCCAACATTTGGAACCCTTGGTATCGACCTGTGTTAACTAATGGGTTGTCTGCCCTGTTGGCTCCAGATAACTTGCAATACAGAGAACATAGTGACTACTTGTTTAATGCTTTTGTAGCTTGAAAGCAATGGTGCAACAAATAGACCTCATGGATCTATCACAATATATTTACATACACATATTTTTAGCTGTTGTTTCATCACAGTGATCATTTATTCATATTCTAATTTATAATTTATACAATGTACACATTAGTCTAACACCTTACTCTAAAGACCCAGACACACCAACTTGATATCACAGAAGTAACGGCTCATGTTTTTGAATTTATTTGCATATTGAAATGCTCAGGTAAGGTGTCATAAACAGCCTTCTGTTTAAGACATATTTATTCTTTGCTCGCTTCTCGTGCAATTACTCCTTTGCTAAACTGAACAGCCAATCAGAGGACTCTCTCTCACCGATTCCACATGCTGAATTGGCAAATTAACCCTAATGGTGCCAACCCTAGTGCAGACGGTGCACAACAAACTAAGCTGACCAGCATTCAGCAACGGCTAGACATTGGCTGACCATCGTCCAAAGCTTGTCATGAGGGTCACAGAAATGTGCCTTTAATTTCACAGCTGCTCACTAAAAACTTTCAGAGATTATGTTTTCAAGGCAAATTAAAATGTTTTCATCGGTCAGTACTTTTTAATTATTTTCCTAATAACTTAATTATTTATTAATTCAGAACAATTTTCAGTTGCGAAAAAAACAAAGATGGGTGAACAGGGTAATAGGCAAGAATGGAGGCATTGCCTCCTCTCATGTGACTTATTTCCATTAATTCTTAATTTCCCCCCTCCTAACCCACTGCACGCTTTAGGGCAGGGATAAGCAAACTTGGTCCTGGACAGCCACTGTCCTGTGAAGTTTAGCTCCAACCCTAATTAAACACACCTGAACAAGCTAATCAATGTCTTCAGAATTACTAGAAGGATACAGGCAGGAGAGTTTTATCAGGCATGGAGCAAAACTTACTGCAGGGATAGGCAGCGTCGGTCCCGGAGTGCCGCTGTCCTGCAGAGTTCAGCTCCAACCCTAATCAAACACACCTTAATAAGCTAATCAATATTTTCAGGATGTCTTTTTTGTAAGGGTTGGAGATAAACTCTCCCGGACAGCAGGACTCCAGGACCTCTCTTGCCTATCCCTGTTTTATAAGATTGCGGCCCCAATGAGGTTAGTGATGTTGCCTCTTGCTGTAACTTTAACTGCTGGTGTCACTGTTGGACAATGTCACACTATAAAAACGTGATTTATAAGTTTTCCCTGTCATATTTTGTAATATTTATTTTTGTACTGTGTTTTTTTTTCTCATTTCCTACAATGCACTTACAATCATAGTTACAACACTGGACAACTGTGTGAACATGCAGTGTGTAGAAGCACAGACGAGCAAGTGTATTGACAGCTCTCCCCAAAAATGCCATCTCCAACAAATAGCACTGGGACATTTGATTCACTGAATTGAATTTGTTTTGAATTGGAATTATTTTGTTCATTTAGCTGTTTCAATGAGAACAAAAAAATAAAAAATAAATCATAGACTTTCCAATGCTACTTGGACAAAAGGACACAGGTGAGAGCACGCTCAATACACTCTCTGCCTCTGCAGGTTCATAAAGGTTCATGCGCTCGATCAGTATCTGCCCACTCAGCAATCACATGGCCTTAAACCAAATGGTAAGCAGTATGCTCATTTTATCAAAACAAAAATATATTTCTATATAATTACATAAAAGCAAGTGTAATTGGATTATTGAAAAAGTACACTACATCTGATTACTGCCCAGTATTAACAACACCAGGTCAGCATTATGTGTATGATGACAGAATTTTGATCTTTGAGTGAACTATCACTTTAATTGATTCCACCTTCGGTACTGTTAATAGTGTGGCAGAATAAGGAGGACAAGTGGGACAAAAATCGAGACAATTAGTGAAACAAAAGGAAGCCATGGCACACAGGGTTGGGGGAAAAAACAGTGTAGCCTATCAATTAATTAATAAAAATTATAAAGTATTAACACATTAAAGAGTTTATTATAATCGCACAAATTAACACAGTGTTTTTACCAAACCCTAGAGATCATATTTATGGGTTATATCAAATAAATTTGGCTTTCAACAAAACTAGCGCAAATTAACATGTTTATATGTTTGTCTGAGAGCAGAGGTCTGTTCACACTCTGATGTGACAGTTTGCTCAACATCAGCATAATCAAATGCAGTCACACATTAGAGGTACACACGCTGGGTAAACACCGGTCATCATACCAGAGCACTAAATAACATTTGTACAGATGTAAATGCAAACTAGCACATAGAAAAGCGAGCACACAGAATAGAAACTCATTCTAGCACTGAGTAAGAAAGGCAATAACAGCAGCAACAACAACAACAACAATAATTTTTTATTTCTTTCTTTCTTTCTTTCTTTCTTTCTTTTTCTTTCTTTATCTGTTTTTAATAATTCCAGTTATTCTTTATAAACGTTTCTGAAATCTAGCATTTATTTGCTAATGTGAAGTGCTCATTGTCCCATATTAATGAACATTGTCTTTGTTTCGTTGGCAGGCTGTGCAAAGGGGTCACTGGATGCAAAGTTCACGTTTACATGTTGTTTGAACATTAATGTGTGTTGGCAGTGTATGTACACATCTACCCTATAATGATAAAAATCCATGCAGTGGTTTTTTATTAATCTGTAAAAATAATATCCCCTTTTTCAAATCGAGCCATTCTCAGATGCCTGTTGGTGTGGCGTCACACCGACAGAGGCCGCTCCCACGATAGTTGATTGACATTAGCGTCTTACCTCAAACCCGCCCTAAATCAGCTTTAACAGTCCGACCGCTATTGTTTTGATGCCGGAGCAGGGATGTAAGTTAGACAAAAATATATCCAAAATGAGCGATTGAGGTATTGTGTTGCTGGATGTAATAATGAACATAGTGGTTGTCATTTACTCTTGACATCTGAGCCGCTGAAGATGCAGTGGATTACGTTTGTTTGTGAAGCGAATGTGAATCCCGATCTACATAAATGCGTCTATGTTCGCGCAAATCATTCATGATCTAGCTTCACCTGCAGCAGAAGTGAGTATAAGTTTTTTTTTTTTTTTTTTATGAATCTCTGCAATCACCTTTCCTAATAACGTGCTAGTTAGCAAGTTTCGCAGCTAAACGCGCTAAATGCGGCTAAAGTAAACAATCTCTCAGACCACAGCCTGTCACTCCACAGAGAGAAGAGAGGGGCGGGGCGAGCAGAGCGCATTAACATTTAAAGGAACAATCCATCAGAATGGGTTGATTTTTGCAGAGCTCATTTTGACAAGGTAAAAAGGGTGTTGTTTTACACTACCATTGAGGATTTTTAAGCAAAGTATATTATAGACTTTTCATTAAGACCCTAGAGAATCATATCAACTTGTGGAAAACGGGCATCCGATGACCCCTTTAAGACTGCCACACACTAGGCTTTCGGAAATACAGCAGAAGTTGGCCAATCAGATTTTGAAAGGCCAATCTGACTTCGTGAAATTATTTTCATTTTAGTGTGCCACATGCATCACATTTAGAAAATTGAGTGTGGGTGGTCTGTGGATGTGACATCTGAGACTAGGGTATATTTTTTATATCAGCTGAAAGGGTAATTAACTGGTCAAGTGGATTCACTTATTGTAGAGTTAACGAAAGTTATTATGTGTGTTGCAATGTTTGAAGCCAATGTGATAACAACTCTCAGTAGACTCTCAAAAGAGTGGTCCATACATTAATTTGTATGACCTTACCTTAACTACATGGAAATATAAACAGAAGACAGAAGACAATGAGCACAGAATTTTTAATTTTGAAGTCAATATATGTAATTTATGTAATTTGTGCAGGTGCTCTCTGTAAGGGTATCTGGGGGAATCAATCCTAAATTTTACAAAACATTAATTTATAAATTACAGTCTAAGAGTTTTAGTATTTAATGAGATATGCATTATATATCTATTTAAATGTCAGCCTTTTATGAAAATGACTTCTGCCAACTGTCTGAACTTAAGGAAACTATATTGCTAATGTGGCTAATTTCTTTGAAAGGCTTCAGAAAACAATCCCTGAATCACCAAACACAGTTATAAGGGGAAGTTAGTGCAGCCTTGCAGTGTAGAAAACTGATGATATAAATGCAATTGCCACAATAAGCAATGGAATGCGTGAAAGACTGTATCAGTGCAGAACTTGTTCTAGAATCGTGACAGTAAACATTAATAATGTAAGACCTTGCTTCAGAATGCAATTCAGAATAAGTTCAAAAAGTATACGTTTGGGCCTAGTAATTATTAAAGTGAATGTTTTACTATAACTAATTATTATCTTTATGCACATTTTTTTTTTTTCTCCATGAAACACAAAGTGTGTCATTATTAGAAAGTCAGTTCTGCTGTTTTCCATGTATAAAAATGTAGGGTGATCACTGGCATTCAAATACAGCTTCACTTTGGCTTGGTTCATTATAAAAAATAACATGCACAAATACCAAGCAAATAACACACACTGTAATAGTCTCAACCTCTTTCACCTCTTTCCATCCATACTAATACATTTATCTCTCTATTTTTCACTCTAATGGGAACATGTCCCAGAAAGCCTAGTTACAACTTACACAGTTCTTGCCATCATAAAATCCAATTCTCAGCCTCAGACAGCATACCCACAAACTTCCAGGATTAAACAGTTGAAATGTCCTCATTTATATCTTTTAAATAATTGGTACTTATTTTCCACTATTTTTCCATGAAATCCCAATGCTTGCCTTATAGCCACAAAAAGCCTATGTTTAACTGCACAATACTGCCTTCAGGGTCATCATCTACATATTGCCTGCCATGTGGCAAAACTATGTTTGAAGCTTCCTGAACATAAGGATGTACCAATTATGAGGACAAACACAGGATAGAAAAGCTTTTAATAGACATAGATCAACTCATGGTACCATATGGTGCGTCGAGTGGTGGACTATTTGTGAAAATGGTAATTTACCTTATAGTGTTGTCCATGCGAGACACAGTTAGGAACGCAGCCAGGTTAGCAGTGTAAGATGAACACACAATCAGTGTGAACAACCACCAACTGCCCATGACTATCCTCAATGCCACAGACCCCACCACTGAATCTCCACCTGTGACAAATAACACAAAACTGCTTTAGAATGTGTAAATGTACTTTGCAATGCTAACCCACTCTATTTTTTTTTCAAAAGAGTTTTTTTTCCCTTTTAAATCCTTTCATAAAAGTTTTTTTAGATAATCCGGATTTTATACTCATAAAATGGAGGCCTACCACAACAAATAGATGAGCAGACATCTAACAAAGAGCATTAAAAGATTATCATATGGTAATTACATCACAGACGTGCATAATCTATAAAATACAAACACACTTTCACATTATTAACCCTAGTCATTAGAATAAGTCAGAAATGGCACCATTATTACCAGCCCATCAGTACAGCTAATTCCTCATGTTTAAGATATGAGCAACAGAACAATTGACTGTGTTAACTGCTGCAAAGGTTTTATTGTGTTTTGTACAATCTGCTGTAAATTTCATACAGTGGCAAGCTACAGAAATATGAGATAGAAACAGGCCAGATTTAATAACTAGCTGTTAGATTTAAAAAGGTTGGTAGGCAGTATGCCAGGCATTAATAGAGGGAGCTGGGGGTTAGCATGCTAGTTGCTGAGGTAGTCATTTATTCCATTTTGCCACTTGGATGAGAACCAGCATATCCTATGCCTTATTCAAAGGCACCTTTACGCTGTTTTAGAGCACTTCTCTGTATGCTCTATGCATGTATGCTGGTTTTAAAATTGGAATTCAAATATATGCAGTTTATCACTCCAGTGACACAAGCGTAGGCATCTCTGATGAAAAAAAGTATATCACAGCTATTAAAATTTAACATGCTCCATAAAACACTATTTACAACTGCTTTTAAACCTTAAAGGGATAGTTCACCAATTTACTCACCTTCATGCCATTCCAAACTTATAGGGGCTAAAGGCATGTGCTTTTTGTGAATTATCCTTTTAACGAACACTGGCACGTCCTGATTTTGCTGAGTTAGATGTGTTCCTGGGTCAACATATTTTGTTGACCCTGGAACAACATTTTAATCCAAAAATGTAATCTTGACCACATCCCTAAACCTAACCTTACCCATGAGTAATCCCTAAAATTAGAGGAAATAATAGATGAATGACACTAATGTACAAGCACCAAACACTGACTGTAAGCCTGTAAAACTGTAAAACTTCACAAAAACTATAAACTGATTTTTCAAATCTGATTGGTTAATCACAATGTTGTTCCAGGGTCAACAAAGATGTTGATCCAGGAACATGTCGTCTTGGTAAAATCAGGTTCTGCATGAACACTGATGAAGCAACACATTTTGTGCTTAAAAGAAATCATAGAAGTAATGTATAGTAGCCTCATCGTATCCTATGTGTTTTGGCCTTTTGTCGTGGCCGCGGAAGCATGGTAACAGGCTTTGTCTTGAACACACTTCTTTCTACAAAACATTTTTTTCACTATTCTTGTTTATTTTGATAGATCATTTACAAAAAATATATTAAAATTAAGATACAAATTATAGCAAATGAAAAAGAAAGGGATTCTACAAAAAAAAAAAACGTATGAAGTGGTCCAAAAATTATATTTGACCCACTCCCTTTCTTCCGGCGTACTGCCATCCAATTTTCCACGCCCTTATGATGCTTAAAGTTTTCTTTCTTAACAAATTGAACTAAACCAAACACAAACAAATAATATTTAAACATAAATAACGTAAAATGAAAACTCTTTCTTAAATGGCCACAACACTATGTATTTCTTTCTTCTTACTTTCACATAAGAATGTAAATCATACAAGTTGTACTGATATAAGGGTGAGAATATGATGAAAGAATTTTCTTTTTTTGGTGAACTATCCCTTTATTATACTACTTACTGATGAATATATTTAAACGATTAAGCCACATCTCACATTGTTTATCATTATCATAATGTGTGGCACAGTGCTTCATTATTTATATTAAGGAGCATATTAGAATGGCAGATAAGAATTTTAGAATGACCTGAGTCAGGAAGCTCTTAACTGACACAGATTAGCCCTTGACATGACAACTGCTAGCAATTATATTGTATACTGAAAGGTACAAGCAGATTTGGTTTGGCTGTATTTTCCCTGCAAAACATTTAAATAGTCTGGTTCAATGTCTGCTGTCAGCCAGTCCTGCAGCATGCTATGAGTTACTCTGAAAACCTCCACCTCCCCAGCTCCACCTGTCTAGCTACAGGGATATTATGTATGTTTATTAGTGTAGCAGAAGCATTTCTGTGTGTGGTAGTAGCAATTTACCATACAGGTACTTGCTCTGCAGTAATAACAGCAGCAGCAACAACATCAGTTTGTGTAGCAGATCTATTTCACCAAGACCAAATAAATTAACAGTCATGCAAATTAAAGAAGTCCACTTCCAAAACAAAGATTCACATATAATGTACTCACCCCCTTGTCATCTAAGATGTTCATGTCTTTCTTTCTTCAGTTGTAAAGAAATTATATGTTTTTTGAGGAAAACACTTCAGCATTTTTCTCCATATAATGGACTGCTATGGTGTCCCGATTTTGATCTTCCAAAATGCAGTTTAAATGCGGCTTCCCAAATGTGGGATCATTGCCCAAATTAACAATTTTTGTTAAGGGTGTTTGGTCTTCTTTGCATGTGCACTTTGCAAAGACTGGATCGGTACTTCTGCAGCGATGTAGGATGATTTTGAAATGATTTTTGAAGTTGAGGAAGAAAATACGATTGGAGTTTTTCGACATACCCTAACTGTCTTTAGACAGAAAAGGCAAAGCAAGACAAGACGAGCATTTGACATTAAATATAAGTATATAAACTGTATAATTTTTATGACAATAACCAATCGTTTCGCTAGATAATACCCTTCTTCCTTGGCTGGGAAGCTGCATTTAAACTGCATTTTGGAAGTCTAAAATCGGGGCACCATAGCAGTCCATTATATGGAGAAAAATGCTGAAATGTTCTCTTTAAAAAACATAACTTCTTTACGACTGAAGAAAGAAAGACATGAACATCTTGGATGACAAGGGGGTGAGTACATTATATGTGAATCTTTGTTTTGGAAGTGGACGTCTCCTTTAACATGCCCAAACTCAGAGAGTGGTTGTGACTGAATTGCTTAAATTATATTTTTATGGTGCTTTGTTGTCACCTAGACTGAGAAGAAAACTTTCTACAACTAAATTCTACAAAATATCTCCTTTTGTATTCCACAGGTTTGGAATGGGTGAATAAATCAAAACGGGATTTTCATTTTTAGATAAACCATTCTCTGAATATTTGCAAACACTAAAGATTGCTGCATTAGCAGTTTAGATGCTTACATGTTTTAGAGGGAGTGATGTATTGACACCCCAAAATCATCAGACAGCAGCTTTATTCTTGCCATCTTTCTAAGCCTGAGTCAAATCACCACCTGATCCCCTGGCTGCTCTTAAAAGCATGCTAAGCTGATAAGTTGTTTCTGAAGGTGCCTTTGAATGGATGTGTGGGAGAGGAATTCATGGAAGTACCTTGTTGCACAAAAGCTCCATAGACAATCCATATAGCACTATGCAATGAGTTAGACATGGATGAAGTGTGATGGGCTCCTGGAGGATTCTGGGAACGAAGCATCTGCATCCGTGTCAGCAGGAAGATCAGAACGCCCACCACGGGAATGGCAGCTGCGATGCAGGCCCACACAGCCAAATCAAACGGGGCAAACAAGGAAAAAATGTTGATCTTTTCCTCAGGTTTGCGATGTAGGATCCCTACAGAGTAGTCCATGTAGCGCTTGCTGAAGTCCACTACGTTCTCTCGCTCTGGTGTTATAGTTATGGCAGACACGGCCAAATCAGCCCTCTGAAAAGACAAGAATGTACAACCATTGAGACTCACGCCTTTGGTAATATGTGCCTTACAAAAACGCACAAAAATAAATTTTCTAATCAGTATTTTTTTTCTAAACACCTTAAAACCTTCACTAAAAGGTTATTTGGGTTCTTCTGTGGCATCACTGCAAAAACAACCTTTTGGAAACCTTTATTTTGAAGAGTGCAACCTCATTATATTTGGTTACATTTATGCTGGGGTTGTCCTGCACCCCTGCTAAGGTCAATAAATAAAAATGGTCAGTAAGACAAGAAATTATAGATATATTTTCTAAAAAAAAAAGTCATAGTATCTTACTAGTATCACTTTACATTTTCAGATAATTTATCTTGTAATGATGTTTACATAAAAACAAGAAAACAAATTAAAACAAAACTCGGAGGGGGAAAAAGTCCAAGTATGACATCAACTTTATAGCGACTGTGTACAAGATTTCAGTCCTGCTAAAAGGCCCAGCTTCATTTAATTGCTGGTTGATATATACACATCAGACAAACATCTTTTTTGACCGATTCACCTCTCGCCGTTTTTTCTGATTAATTTAGTTGAGCTCAATCTAAATTTATGAACCTTCTAATACTGTCCAATCAGAGTGTGGAGTGGTTTGAAAATTGCACTTTACAGTTCATGCCTCAACAAAAACCTCTTAGAGCGCAAGGTACCGGCCAAAATGTCCCAGCAACCAATCATAGAATTAAAAGTTCAAGTTACACAATTATTGTCTTTTTTTGACTGATCATTGCTATAAATTCTAAAGTACTCACGCCCATCCCCAGAACCAACTAGCACACCAGCATCCAAAACACAATATATGCTGGTGACCTTTTCAGCAGGATAATTTGAGAAAATAACAGGCAAGTATTAGTTGGCTAACTTTTAACGGCTTCAGACATGTAAACACAATGTTTAGAGCACTTGCCTTGTTTATGAGTTCTCCAATCATGCCATTCCAAGAGCCATTGGACAGCTGAGAACCATATTTGCTGTCTGCCACCTGGTAGATATCGTACTTGAATCCTAGGATCTTGGCCAAGGCATCCAGGACATCAATTGAGAACCCTTTATATCTTTTGGGCTGTCCGAGGATGTTCTCTGCCACCATCACAAATGGATCCTCCTTTGAAGAGGAATATTGATTACCAAAATGCACAGACAAATTTTAAATGGCTAGTAAAACTTGCTTTAAGACTTTCTATGGCTCCCTAGAGAACCTTTCTGTAGTAGATGTTACTGGCCAGGGAGAATGATTACAATTGGATCATGAGGAAAAGGCACATTAGAAGCAGAATGTTTCCCTGTATTACAGGTAAATGAAAAATACATTAAAATACATAATGTCTACTGAAAATCATTAAAAATGAAGAACAGTTATATGAACAATATAATATTTAACTTGTTTTAAAAACAGAGGCTGATATATCTATCTATCTATCTATCTATCTATCTATCTATCTATCTATCTATCTATCTATCCATATGCAATGGTAGGCGTGATCATATTAGCCAAAATAAATTGCGAGCAAACATGCAAGGGCTTAGGGGTGTGTAAACGTTTGTGAATGAGGGATGTTCCAATTCTATGGAAATCTGCAGATTTTGAATGTTGCGGATTCTGTGCTCTGATAAGTACAAGAATATCTATTACTTTGTACCGACTGTGAAAAAACTTATCTGAATGAATGATTATTCATTCATTCATTTACACATCAACACCACAAACCATAAATATTTTAAATGTTACAATGATAAAAGTAAGTATTACCAACAACGTCACAACTTTAACGGTAACCCCCTGCATGCCATTCTCGATACGGCTCTCCTTTAGACTTCCATTTAGGCCATGGACAGAATCCCATGTAGCCAACTGTAAGGCAAAAACAAAACAGAAACAGGTCAACATTAACTCCATTCTTCATCAATTTTTCTGACTTCTGACTTGAACAGTACAGTAAGTGTTTACTATAAGACATATCAACCAAATGAAACAGGGTACTTATTCAGTTTTTACAAGAAATAAATAAACAAAGCAAGACTTAATCCATCAGATAATAACTGCCTGGTGAAAAGTGGTTCCATTTCCATGTCAAGCTTACTTCAACTTAAATCTTGAGAAATGTTGTTGATAGTGAAAAATGAAAACTGATTTGATACTGAAAAATGGAACCAGTCATAGTGTAAATCCATTTCAACATGCATAATGATATTCTTCTTATTATATGTGCCTCAGTATTATGAATAGTACAAGAAAACATTCAGTTGTCCTGAGTGGGGGGCTAAACTGAAGATTATTAAATTAAATTCAATTATGATTCAGTTTAATATATTACCATGGCTCTAGTCAAAATCAATATACACAACCCACATTGACACTGTGAGCGATTAGTTATCAATATCAGTGATGCTACATATAATGACCTGATTTACAAGACTAATCTAATCATTAATTTATTCAAAGAAACAGGTGATAATGAAGTTTAATAACATCACTTAACAACGAGGACTAAGCTCATTTTGATGTGACGAGTGTTTTTGTGAGCTCTAAGGTGTTTGCATTAGCTGTAAGCACATCAAAAAAGTAAGAAAATGACCATTTACATGTATGCATAAAGTAACAAGCATATCCCTTTAGGGAGGCACAGCATTTTCTTTCCATTACTCTTCCATAAGGACAAGTACCATGCTGTTCTGGTTCCAGGTGGTGGCACTGGATCAAATTACAAAATGCATCTGATGACTGCATACTGAGCCATCACTTGCCTTGGGACCTAAAAAAAAAAGCATGTATTTTTTTTTTTTTTTTTTTTTTTTTTTAAAGCTAATACTTGGCGTCCTTAGCCATAAGGGATTTCTTCATTACAGTATGTACACAAACAGCCCTACAGCAGGGGCACAGGGGAAAGCTTGTAATGTTGAAACATTTATGAATTCCTCATTTTCTTTCAGAGCAATGCTCTGAACAGTCACAAAGGGAAAATAAAGACAAATGAAAGCCTGTATGACTGTGTGTGGTAGGTTGGTAGGTGCTCCGTGTAAAAACCTGCCCTAAATTTAGAAATATACTGCCACAGCAAGAACATTATCCACTTGTTCTGTTTTAAATAATGGGATGAAACTCATAGTTGTTACAGATTTACTTTACTGGTTACACTGGAACATGTTTTAAAGTCCAAGTCATTTCATTTCCCAATGTCACATTTTGAAAATGAGAAAACCTTTTTTTTTTTTTTTTTTTTTTTTTTTTTCAAAAAGCTTCAAAAAGTCAAAAAGCTCTTATTTTGTTGTCATTTTGTAGTTTCATTTTTTCAATGTTAAAATATGTGCTCATATCCCAGTGTACATCCAGGGACAAATACAGTGTCTTCCACTAATATTGGCACTCTTGGTAAATATGAGCAAAGGTGGCTGTGAAAATAAATCTGCATTGTTTAACCTTTTGATCTTTCATTCAAAAATTCACAAAATTCTAACCTTAAAGCAATGGAAAGTGGGAGGTACTCACAATATGATTATGAACATTTTTTAAATCTCTTGTTCACATTGGCTACAATTATTGGCACCCATTGCAACCTCCATTTGCCAAGATAACAGCTATGAGTTTTCTCCTATAATGCCTGAAGAATTTAGAGAACACCCGACAAAAGATCAGAGACCATTCCTTTATAGAGAATCTTTCCGCATCCTTCAGATTCCCTGCTTCATGTTGGTGTTTCTTCTCTTCAGTTCACCCCAATCATTTTCTAGGGTTCAGGTCAGGAATCTGGGACGGCCATGGCAGAACCTTCATTTTGTGCTCAGTGACACATTTTTGTGTTGATTTTGATGTTTGTTTTGAATCATCGTCCTGATGGATGATCCAGCTACAGCCCAATATAAGATTTCTAACAGAGGCAGTGAGGTGTAGATTTTTTATTTATTGTTATTTGATAGAATCCATGATGCCACATATCTGAACAAGATGTCCAGGACCTCTGCATGGCACAAAAACAGGCCCCACAACATTAAATATCCAGTTGTATATTTAACCGTGGGCATGGGGTGCCTTTTATCCCTGTTTGCACCAAACCCATCTTTTTGCTGACCATAGAAGCCAGCCCCATTTGAAATTGCAGTCGTGTTTGACAACTGAATATGCAGGAGGTCGTTTTGGGGTAAGCGAGGAGGATTTTTCTTGAAACCCTCTCAAACAACATGTGATGTAGGGGCTGTTTAATATTTTATTTTTTAGGCTTCCTGACCCCAAGACTCAGCTAATCTCTTCAATTTTCCAGCTGTGATCCTAGAAGAGTCTTTGGTCACTCAATCTTTCCTGATCACAGTGCATCAGGACAATATAGACACATGTCCTCTTTCAGGCAGATTTGTAACATCTTTAGTTGATTGGAACTTCTTAATTATTTCCCTGATGGTGAAAATTGAGATATTCAAAGTTTTAGCTATTTTCTTACAGCCACTTTCTAGTTTGTGAAATGTAACACTCTTGTTTTGCACGTCAGAACTATATTCCTTGGTTTTACTCCTTGATGGATGATTTAGGAAATCTGACCTTTGTGTTTCTCATAATTATAATCCTGTGGAACAGGAAGTCATAGCTGGACAATTTCCTGCTCCTAGTCACATTGGTGTGCTAAAAAAAAAAAAAAAAAAAATATGGAAATATACATCAGAGATATTTTACTTATTTCTAGGGGTGCCAATAATTGTGCCCAACATGTAGTGGGGAAAAAAAAAAAAAAAAAAAAAAAAAAGAATTTTCAATTTCGTGAATTTTTTGAACGAAAGATCAAAAAGATAGAGATTTATTAAAGCCTTTGCTCATATTTACTAAGGGTGCCAATATTTGTGGAGGGTATTGTATAAGTCATTCATATGTTGATTCATATGTTGATTAAAAAGTTTAAACATTGTGGTGCTATGGCACAGCAACACCACTTCAACCAGCATTTAGTGAAGCTAGTGGCACAGAAATTACACACTCTTAAAATCTCCATTAGCCAGTTGACTGTATAGTAAATGAGTCATTGAGCTTTTTCCAAATGTATGACTGAAAATACTACTGCTTCCTGTAGACAGCAGTGTTAAACACAAATGTCTGGCAACGCTTCACCCTGTCTGTGTCTGTCACGGCTCTGCTTAGAGTGATGATCTGAAAGAGTACGGATGAGAATGAGGAGGCCACCAATTTATCAAATACTGTCAGATTTTTCCGCTTTCCGCCAAAGTTTTCTCTCCGATGACAAATGAAATTGAAGACTTGATAGATGACCGTCTTATCCAGGGGCTCAAGAGACTCAGCGAACAAACAAAAGCATATCCTTCATCTTCTATTTGATGTCTTATCAGTCTTGACCCCAAACTAGACAAGCATTTATGTGTTTGCTCAGACCCCGATGACTTTGGGATAAAAGTTTTTAAATAATAAATGACAAACAGGAATGGTAAAAGCAAACAGGACTCTGTGGACATCCACTGTTTTTGCCAATCTGTGTTGTATGAAACAAGAATTTAACATTCTAGACTATGGCTAAGACAGACTATGATTACACTAAAACATCTAAATTTAGCGAAACAGGCATTTTTTTCCTGTCATTTTAATGTGCTGAGCCAGCGCTGTGCTTTATGCTTGCCATTCAAAGCTAAAACAAGTAATCAAGTACAAAGGCTGCAGAAGACTGAATATAGCACAAAATGGACTGCTTTTATTAGTCATATAGTCTACATATGGTCTAATTTGAAAAGAAAAAAAAATGTTGCTAATTGAATATAGTTCAAGTTAAAATAAAAACATGAATGTTTTGCAAGAAAATGCTATTTTATTCTGACTTTCAAAGTAAATGTTATAACTGAATTGAATTTTATTTTACTTTATTTTTGTAGTAATAGTCATCTTTAGTGAAAAGTCAGTTTTAGTGAAAATGTCCTGTTTTCCCCTCTAAGCTAAGTGGAGTGATATTTCACTCAGCATCAGAAACATCTGTGTTTTTGTCTCCTGTATTCATGGTACCAGGGCATCTAATAGCTTACTAATTCAATAGCGAAAATGGATGTACGCTACGCTTTTGTTTGGTGACAAAGCCTGTTACATGACTGGGACCAAGCCAGAGCTCCAGAAGCTTATCTGGGCTTTGCTATATCGTGATTGGCCATAGCATCTCTTAAACGTCAGCTGTAGGATTTAACTGGACAGCATTAGACCGAACAGCTGGCCCAGCAAAGTCTCTGACACTGTGTTTATCACCACCTTGTGTTTCTCTTTACATGGAAAATGTGAACAACTAAGCAGCAAAACACGCCTTGAGAGGTCCTTACTAGTTATGTGCATTTTAGTCATTTTGACTACTTGAGTAATCAGAATGGTTGATGCGAGTTCTGTTCCTATTTTGGTACATTTTTGTTTCGCTAGTGGACTTCGATCAGTGTGAAATGTTTTGAAGAATCAAATCACACAAAAATCAAGTAATGCAATCAATGTGTTTTCATGATCAATCATTGCTAGCACTTTTGAATAGTCCCAGCAGATCTCAGGAATCTGTCATGTTTCACATATTTTCTGTTTCTTGTAAACACTGCTTAATGTAGAACAGTAAATAACTATAGTTAGTGAACTCTATAAGCGAAATTTGGGATATTGATAAATGGTACTGCTGTGGATTTTTAGACATGGTACTGTCAACAGCATGATATGAAATGGTAATATTTCAGTTTCATGGTTTATATAAAAGAACAGTAGTATATAACCATATATAAAAAGGGACACATATTTTAGAACTCTCAAATCTGAGTGAAATGTGCTATGTTTTAACTGAAAAGAAAATCTTTGTGTTATTATAATTGGATACATTTTTAAATATTGGGTGCATGGCTATGACGATAGACACCCACATTCACATAACACCTATTTTAACAAATTTCAGCAATTTCAGTAATGACTCAGAATTGTTCCATCACAATGTCCATTTTCTTTGTCTCCAATCAGCCTTTGATTCCAAAGTATTATAGTAACAATGTATGCTCCACGTTACATTATGAGATGAGATTTTGATTACTCTAAAATTTTGTCATTATCAGAAAACAGAAGAAAAGGCTAATTGGCAAATTACAATAGATAGAAAATGGACATTTAAACAAGGCTATGCATGTAATAGTGTGGTACACAGGAACAAGAGGAATCAAAGGAAAGTAATAGCTCTTTTCCAAAACATAGATGGAACAGAGTTGGAATAGAACTTTTGCTGTTTACTGTCCATATTGACAGCTGCCTTCTAAGGCAACATCCTAACTGAAATGGACTCTAATAAGAGTGACTGATCTAGCATAGCTAAAAAGCTAGAATGTTGCAAAACTAATGACAGTACAGTAATATGCTTAACAATACACAGTAACTTAGAAACTATACCAGTCATTAGCATATTAGTAGACTGTCTGTTAACACTTTATTTTGGTGGTCCTCAGTGCACATTCTACTTGCTATACAGTAGGTAACTTTGCAATTATTTGTCAACTTATTCTGCTAACCCTAATCCTAAACCTAACCTAACTATCTACTAATACTCTAATGACAATTAGTTGACGTAGTTCCAAAGTTAAAAATAGTTAGCCACAACAATAACTGTGTCCACACCTTTTCGTTGCTAATTTGTCACTGTGTGTCTTTAGTAAATCCTGACCATATTTGTTTAACAGCAGAAGAGCACTAGTGCACACTGTGAGTAAATCTGGCTCTATAACTCAAGATATTTGCACTATTTATTTAAAATAGTGTTGTAATTTTCCCACACACTTTCTTCTCAGTGTTGTTCTCAGTGGTTGTGTAACCCTTTTTACCTTGTCAAAATCAGCTCTGAAAAATTCATCCTGTTCTGGCCAAGGTTGCTTTAAATGTTAATGTGCTCTGCTCGCACCGCCTCTCTCTTCTCTCTGTGGAGTGACGAGGCTGTTTACTTTAGCTGCGTTTAGCCGCTAAACTTGCTAACTAGCATGTTATTAGGAAAGGCGATCGCAAAGATTCATAAAAAACCCTTATACTCACTTCTGCTGTAAGTTAAGCTGGATCACAAATGATTTGTGCAAACATAGATGGATATATGTAGATCGGGGGGCCCCGTAATTCACTGTATCTTCAGCGGCTCAGATGTGGGGAGTAAATGACGACCACTATGTTCATTTGTACATCCAGCAACACAACACCTCAATCGCTCAATCTGAGATACTCTTGTGTAACTTACATACCTGCTCCGGCATCGAAACAATGGAGGTTACTGGGCTGTTACAGCTGATTTAAGGTGGGTCTGAGGTAAGACACTCATGTCAATCAACTATCGTGGGAGCGGCCTCTGTCGGAGAATGGCTCGATTTGAAAAAGGGGATATTATTTTTACAGATTAGTTAAAAACCACTGCATGGATTTTTATCATTATAGGGTAGATGTGTACATATACTGCCAACACACATTAATGTTCAAACAACATGTAAAAGTGAACTTTGCATCAGATGACCCCTTTAAAATCTGAAGTTTAGTCAACTTGAAACGTTAAATTGTACTAAGTGACAAAAATCTGAAGTTTTAAGGCAGCGGGGTAACAAATTATTTCAAGTTGCAACCATATTTTTTTTTTTTTTTACAGTGCATTTGTCCACTATAAATCTACGATTTTCCCACATTTGTCCACTATAATCGTGTTTCAAATTAAGTTAGGTTTCACTTTATTTTCAGTAACCCACTTTAGACATTGTACAAACCTTATTGCATATGCATGTGTAGGAGTTCATATGCAAAATATATGGGAGGAGAGTATTTAAATAAATTATGTAATGTGATTTACTTAAGTTTGCAGTAGTCAGTGGTTTTTACACCGTTATTTAATGCCCAGGAAATGTGTCTCTTTAGCCCAATTTTGCACTTCACATGGATGCAAAGGTTGCTAATTTGCATGACAGATTGCTTTGGTAATTATAGAAATGCAGTGTGTGTTTTTTAATTTAAGTTCTGTCAGTAGATCACCCACAGATCAAAGTTTTCCAGTCCCATTGGTGCTTTTATGGTATTGGGGTCTTACAATAATTTGCCCTGTTTAGTAAATCTGGTCTGTAGACATCTAAGCAAAAACTGGGGTTACTGCTGCAACCATTCCCAGCCTGCCCTATATTTATAACCCACATATCTCCTGTTTCATCTGACTTGATGGATTTTTGGTTACTAAGCTTGTTGCAATACATTGTGGATTTTCTTCGTTTGTAAAGGGTCACATGTGACAATGCCTTTTTTTTCTTCAAAATAAGGTATGATTTGGAACAACCGTACACTCTGGCTGTAACACGCTGAAAAGGCTAAAGGCCATTTACACAGGGTCCAAAAAAGATTAACTCACTCATCATTTTTTCCTCATCCTTTTGTCTTGCTGTTGGAAGTACATGAAAATACATCAGAAATAGAACTGGGTATCCATCTGCTGTTTGTGTGCCAGTGCCAACAATATCATTTATTATAAAGGGCTTCTTCTGCTTTTGACATGACACAACATGACGCCCCATTCACATCCAGTTGTAGACAAAGTGTTCGTGACGTCAGGGCGTCACAAACATTTTCAAATGCTGCCTTGGTAGGCAGTTCAGTATATTTTTTTTTGTACAGAGCTAATATATAGAAGCAGTCAGAGAAAAGCCTTTTAGACAGATGGAGACTAAACACTAAGACAGAACAAAAGCGAACACCAAAACAGGATACTGAGTCACCCCGGAAGAAATCACTTGAAACTTTCCAGCCTTCTTTCACCTGCAAAGGGTTTCTTGTTTAGCCAGGAAATGTATTTGCCTCTGCTTTCAAACCATGACATATGTCAAATTAACAGCACAGCTCGCTGTTTGTCTCCATAGCAGGGTGGAAATGCAGTTGGCTGCATTAATCTCTTCTTGGGCGGCACTGCTTAGAAGACTAAAGCTGGTGCTCTAATAATGAACAACAACAGGACTGAGTACACTTGACGTACCATTAGCTGTCCTTTCCTTTCATTATAACTAATAAATGTGCTTTGTATGAGGGGGAGCCGGTATTGCCAGGCCCCTTGTGTGTGCAGGCAGGGAGTAAATGGTTGTGGCACTGTGGATCCTAATGGCTATAATGTGATACAGTGGGTTCATAATTCAGGTTGGGATGCAGGGTGATTAAATCTTCATTACCAGCAGACTGTTTCCTCTCCTGTAATTTATATTACTCTTTCTTTTAAATGATGGATGGAGCCAAACAGTTTATGGCTACAAAAACAAAGCATGAAAATCAGCAAATACAGCTAAGAAGAGAAGAGAGGACAGAATATCTGTAATGAAAATTACTTGTGATTGTTCTAGGAAAAAGCACAGCAAAGCTAGTGAAAATATCCAACTACTGTAGTAGATATGAAATTGAATGCACAGTGTGCAGAGAACACTGTAAACAGGGCATTTGGGACATAAAGTTTGCATTACAGCACATTTGGCCTAGCCTGTCAGGTCTGCCAAAGCTTTGTGACTCCTCACTGCCGCTTACCCTTGCCTCTCAGGTGTTTGACACAGAGGTGAGGGGTCAAAATGGCAGTCTGGGTACACAGTCTACACAGATGACATGAAGGCAAGTTGTTCTCATTGACAAGTCTTTCAAAAAAGTAAATTACTCGCCAACAGGGAACTCAATTTAAGTTTTCATTTTACCAAAGGTGACTGGTAATGAAAAAAATAATAAAAAATCATGTCAGCTTTTACACCACATGCTAGAAATGAAAGCCTGAGCTATTGAACTCACTCGTTTTATGTCTTTTCCAAACGTCTCGCTGAAGCTGGTTCCCAAAATCTCAAACTGAACATGTGAATTTGATCCATTGTCCATGAAGTCCATAATTCCGGTGAGACCAGTTATTCGGCCCTGTGGGAACAAAACTGTCTGAATCAATACATAATAAAGCAACATAGTAAAAAGAACTGAGCCAGATCAAAGTGCAATGTGCTGTTCCCTTCATGCATTAAATTTTACCAATTACAATTTCAAACCTTTAGGCTTCCTTGGGCTTGACAATAAGTATGGCATCATGGCCCGGGGACACTGGGAGAGAGGTTTGACTCAGTTGGCATTATCGCTACTTGCCCAATTGGAGTAGTGCTGCATTTATACCATACAACTGCTGTTGAGTGAGCAGACACGCACAAGTGTGGGTGTACACCTAGAACAAGTTCTGGTTTTCAGAAACAGCTATAAAAATTTAAATAAATAAAAAAATAAATAAGAAATAAACTAAAATAAAATACATTACTGATTTAAGTTGCACAAACTACAGTTAATAATGTGGTTCATAGAATATAGAGCATGTCAGAGTCAAAGTTTAATTTGAGTTGGAAATGAATAACAGAATGTAAGGTAGTCAGATATTAATACAGATATATTAATTTACTGGGTCTGATGGATTCTCCGAATAATTTATCAGTATGATTCAACAAAAATTCTCTTTTTTTTCTGCATTGGTTCCTTAATACAATTTCATTCAGGACTTTTCAAATACTCAAACATATGATGTCACAATGACAAAACTATACCCATATACTGTTATTCCATGATGAACATGACAACTCCTTTCTATTTAGTGACGTGACAAGCATCAATATCAGACATCTTAGGAGAGAGAATGGGTTTAAATGCAAAACAACAGAAATAATAATGATATTAATAGGGCTGCATTAATCAATCATTTTCCTTCATTTTGTGAATTTTAAAAATAGTGATGCATAATTCATAATCATTGGCTTTCCGTCATTTTGACAGATTAAAATATATCTTGCATGTTGTGCTTTCTTCACACAGTAAATGATGATGGGGAATAGAAAGGATTTGAGGAGCGAATGAAGAGATTCAAGGAGTAGTGCTATGGAATGATGCTCAATAAACATCTCAGTCAAACTAGACCTTGAGAATGCAAAATTTATTTGGACATTGTAACAAAGAATAGAGACGTCATGTTTCAATTTTTTTTTACAAACAAACAAATAAAACAAAACATATAACCTACTCTACCTTCATGAGACACTGCAAACATGCAGTTTTAAAGTTTATGTTCTTTGAATTCACTCAAGAGGTGACCTTGTGACATATCGATCTTCCACTGGCCTATGTCTTCTCATCATACATATTCAATGGTCAGAGTTCAGCAACCTTGAATTTTCACACACACAGTGATAGACATAACATATCTGTATGATCCTGTATTTCTGTTCTCCCTGCCTTTGCATATTGGAAGAAAGAAAAAAATAAATATTATTTGTGCCAATGAACTATAAATAACCATAAATATTTAAAAACTACATGTATATGCCTACAGTAAATCAAGTATGCAATATGTACTTGACTAGTTAAAATATACACATTGCAAGTGAGCAACACGACTAAACTGAAACACTTATAAATAAGTCATAGACAACATATTGTTCCAGAACGTTGCTTGATTTTGTATAAAACACCAGTTAAATAATTCACAGCTCTCAGTTTGTATTGGGTGTATTGGGGTTGATATGCACCACACAAAGCAGTCTATGTAGATTCCATTAATCAAAATAAACAATTGTAACTACAATATTAAGTGAAATAAACCAACAATTACACGTAAAAAAAGTCCTGATTATTAGCTGGTCGATAAATAGCTAGGCAATTCACTGGTTTTGTTGTGAATTATAAACCAGTGGTAATATTATTAACAAAACCTATTAAAATGATAATTGAAATAAAGCAAAAAAAAAAAAAAAAATTCAAATAAATAAATAAATACTAAACAAAAACCTCAGTAAATACTTTTTTTAAATAAACACTGATATAAACTGTAAATTTATCTTGGAATGAAATCGTAAAGTTTTCTTTACTGGTCTAACTGCATCACCTGCTTAAAGTCGTGTGGGTCACTCAACACTTAAAAAGCATCACCATGAAAGACTTACAGCTTTGATCAACCAATAGTTTGACTGTAGAGGGGCAGCGGAAGGTTCAGAGACAAATCTATCGGTGGCATGTCCCTCTCGGGGCCGATTAGAGGCTTTCTGCAGTTCTGTGTGGCTCATATAACGTTAAAAGGGCGTGAAATTGAGGAACACACACTAGACCGCTTGCTGCCCCTGAGAGTTCACAGAGACATGAGCTCGTAAGATGACACATCAACTGCTGCGGACACCACACCAACTATTGTGCAGCTTTCAGTGGCCCCTAAGAGAGCTCTGTGTGAGGACAACCAACAGCTATCTTAGCTTGACCACTGTGCTGGTGTTCAAGAGAAATGTGATTGCAACCATGAGAGGCAAAGGCAGGAAACAACCTAGATGAAAGCAATTTGCATTTCAAAAAGCCATATGTCTGGGACCTGATGTAAAGCAAAGGAAACTATCATCTTGTCACAGCTGCTTTTATTCAACTACTCTCCATCATGCCACTTCTAGTCCTGTGTGCTAGATGTGATATCCCCCAACAGTGTGACAAGGAGTAAACAGAGTCTCTAAAAAAAATTCCTGACATCAAACACATCGTACCTTTTGGATCGTCTCCAGCATGGACCACCCTCCGTTCCAGGGTTTGGTTGATTTCCTGATGCAGTTTAGGCTGGCCATGCTGTGCCACTTCCGGTCTTCTAATTTCCGGTAGAATGCATTGGCCAGCATCAACACGCTATCATAAAGGTACAAATTGGACACCTGAAATCAAAAGGAAATAATAATAATAACAAAAATAGTAACACATATAGCTGCAAGCAGCAATTAAGGGTCCAGGCACAACAGAGGCAAAATGAGGAGCTAAGCATGATATGGAGCGCAAGACTAACTGCAACAATGAGCAATCAAAGCCATTTTACGATGACTTTAGTCAAAATGGCTGACAAATCAGAAATACAACCTCTGGTTATATGATTTAATTGGTTACCACTTTTGACCAATAGGTGGTGCTTTTATTAAATCAATTTTTTGTATGTTGTGATAATGGCACACACAAAGTTTGGTGTCAGTATGTCAAAGCTTTGCAGAGATACAGCCTCAGATGCAGTTTGGCATCATTTGTTGCGGCACTTTACAGAAATGGTTTCGTCTATTGACACAAAATCCATAACTTCTGGTTATTGAATGGTTTATCATTTTCGACCAATAGGTGGTGCTATTACCAAATTGATGTGGTGTAGTCAGTGTAAGGTTTGGTGTCAAAATGTCAAAGCTTTGCAGAGATACAGTCTTAGATGAGGTTTGGCATCTTTCCAGCAAATTCATTGATGTGTTAAATAAAACCTATTGTGTATATCAACACGAAATCCGTAACTTTTTGCCAGCATGGCCTGAAGATGATCAAATTTGGTAAAAATTGGACCAATGGTTGAGAAGGAGTTTGAAACAGTAGGTTTTCAAAATAAATCAAAATGGCGGACAAAAAATTTGGCTGACTGTGGCAAAATTGGTATCTATGTTCTCGGCAGGACCCAAGGAATATATTGAGATCACTTTCATTACAACAGACCAAGTAAATCAAACATTATTAGCATTTTTTAAAATGTCTTTATAACTTTTGACCACAAGGTGGCGTTGCCCCAAAACTTTTTGGGTACTGTCATAGCAAACCAAGTTTCGTAATGTGGCTTGCAAGGAAAAATTGGATATGTTTCGACTAGGGCTGTCAAACGATTAATCGCATACAAAATAAAAGTTTGCCTGATATATGTGTGTGTACTGTGCATAATTATTATGTATATTTATATAGGCCTACACATAAATGAATGTATATATTTAAGATAGCCATTTTTCATATCTCCTGACCAATAGGTGTTCACTGCATGGAAACTGTGCAGGTAGCCTCAGGTCATAGTTATTATAACTCACACCAAGTTTGGTCTCAATATGAAAAACCGTTGCGGAGATATAGCCTCACATCCTTTGTCAAATTTGTTCTGGTGTTATTCAAGAACAGTTTGACTAATCATCTTGAATTCTATAATGTTTTGCCAGCATGGTCTGAAAAAGATCTGAGCCAATTTTGGTGAAAATAAGACAAGCAGTCATTAGTCAAACAGGGTTTGAAAATGTAGGTTTTTCGTACTATGAAAAATAGAGAAAAACTTGACCTTGCGAATTTTAAATTTTGGTGTCCAAGCTATGGAGAGGGACCTGTGGCTGGCAAACCTCATTGACAGGTAGGAAAGAGACAGCTTTCTTGTTAGATGTGCCGATCGTGCAACAGTCGACAGCACATCAACAGCTGATCCCTTGTTGAGTCCATCAGCCTTCGACTTCAACCAGCCGAAAATGTTCTGGCTCTCTCCAGCGGTCCCAAGAGGAGCAAAAGATTAGTGTCGCAGCCCAAGAAACCCCAACCACCCTCCAAGCGTAGAAACTGGAGGGTGCAGCCCAGGAGGCAAGAGTATTTAAGATGTTATTTGCTCTTTTCAGGTGACTAAGCAAAACAGTTCCTGATGCTTTGGTGCTCAGGAATGATGTCCTCAAGGGGTTGCTTTGCTAAACCTGCAACAGGTGTTTCCAGGAGGTAACAGTTCCTACTGGGTGTTTTGCTGTTATTCCATGCAAAAGGGCTTTCAGAGTGCAGTACCTCTACTTTCTACCTTCTTCAACGCATTGCCTTCCTTTCCACGCATTACCGTTTGGCAGCGTGGTGACCAAATGTGCCACCTTGGGTTCTTCGGACCATGGACAAAGGATACAACATCCAGTTTTAGAGATGTCCACCTTGTTGATCTCTCCACCTTGTTGATCTATCCTTGTTTGCTCCTTTCCTGGTTAAGGTTTTATAAGCCAGATTACATTCCAAAGTATTATTTTTTATTTATTATTTTGTTTTAGACATTTGCTATGTTAATTGTCAATCTTGTTATGATGATTTAAAGGTGAATTTTGTAAAAATAAAATAAAATAAAATAGTTTAAGTGAACTTGTCAACCATGTTGCTGGCTATCATTTTACATTTTCAATAGGGCTGGGTTTTGACACAAATTTCATGATTTCATTGATTTCTATTTGATTCTATACAGATTTGATCTGATTTGATAACGATTATTTTGGACATACATCAGGTGTGAACAGGACATTTTCGAAAATACCGTTAAATTCATTCTGTCCATTTACTGGTATGAGAAGTTACAGGTAATCTGCTCTTTGTGAACGCAGAACGAGATGACCGCTATGTAGGATGTATGAGTTCAGAACATTTACTCCGTGATGTTTACAGTAGTCAAGAAATGTCTAATGTTGTCTAATATAATCTAATCTTTTGACATATAATAGGTCATTGTACTATAAAAACATCCTGTAAGCTTCATAACTCAAAATGCAGAAGAAAATCGGCATCACTGCCTTTTTAGCCCCACCCACAATTTCATAACGTTTACCAGAGAGGCGAACGTGCAGGTCCACGCAGAAACCAAACGATAAAGATGGCTCTGAAAACAACAGGATGTTCCGCAGTGCCAGTTTGTGGAAAAAAACAGTCTTTGCATTGCCTTCCTTCTGATCCCAATGTAAAGAAAGAGTGGATGAATTTTTTATTTTACAATTCACTTTAGTTTACAATTCCCATAGCATCAGTGCGCAACGATCTTTGTCTTATTTCAGGGAACCAAGGTTACATAAGCGGCGTGAGAATATTAAAAAGACTGAAACTAAAAGATGATGTTGTGCTGCCTATATTGGATCTGACAGTGATGTTGCAACAAAAGTGTGAGTAACTGTTTTATTATGTGGTCACTATTGCTTTGTCTCTTCTTATAGATCATTTAATATGTACTGAGTTATGTACGTGTTTTAAACCTAAATCACAGCGGTGTCCATTTAAGAGGAATGAATGTACGCTGTTAGCCAGTCATAGCAGTGGCCGTTTACATTCGAGTATACAGTCCTCCACGCCTGTTCAAATAAAGCGATCTGCTATGGCGGATAAAAGCAGGACAGAAAATAGCCTATTACTTCTAAATTATGATGTTTTTTAATGTTAAAATCTTAATAACATTTTAAGTACACCTCAGAGAACAATACAAAGTAAAAAACAAAGGCAGTTTATGACCCCTTCAAGTACTGAGTAATATTTATTAACTACATGTACTTACTAAATGGTTAGGCTTAGGATTATGGTTTGTCTTAGAGTTACTTGCATGCCGTTATACATAATTAATTAATAGGTACTGTGTAACCATGTAACATGCAGCAAGGACACCTTAAAATAAAATGTTATCAAAGTTTTTATAAATAATGAAGCTGTAATACTAACTTTACAATTGCATAATTATATTTCTACTTAAATTCATTTTTTTTTGGAAATATTTAGATGGTGGCTGTCATAAAATTTATTCAAATTTATTTAAACATATATTAAATATTGAAAAACAGTAAAGATTGTAATGAATATGTTATATAGTGCATTTATTTAGAAAAATTATTCTCTCTAGAGTTGATTTTTCTAGCAGACTTACAAGTTCGGTTACCGAATATTTTATCTTAGGTAAATGTGACATTACATGCCATATTGTTTACAAGCTATTATATTGAGATCTTTCTTCAGTTGAAACACTGATTGAGTAATTACATGAAACAGGATACAGATTTCAGTAAGTTGTACTCTTTCTTTTAATATACCTTCAGATATTCATTCATGTTTATTTTTAAATGATATTTAAACTGAGGTGCTACAGTCGTCTGTTACTCCGCATTAAAAATATTGCCAAAACAGCATTCATTGATTGAATATTGTAATAAAATGGACAGAATTTAAAAAATTGTTCTTTCATATAAAAAGTAATGAAACACAAAGCTTATGGCGATCTGGGGTGCGTTTCCCAAAAGCATTGTTAGCCAACTATGGTCGCAAGTTCCGTTGTTACCAACATAGTTCAACGATTCGGTGTTTTCCGAAACCATAATTCAAACGAACATTCGCAAACAGCGTCACAAACTTACATGGTTAGAACTACAGCTCTCGACCTGTGGTTGGAAGCATAGTTCTTTGTTAGTAAGACATATGGGCTCAATTAATTATGCTCTTGGGCACAATAAGCAAACTAACATGTAGTACAATCTATATCTTTCACTCGATCTAAATATAAATGCATTTTAATCTATGCATTTTTAAGCTTCCTCTTGGGATTTAAAATCAATATTGTTTCTTAAAAAAAACCATACAAAGTATTTTTTGGCTATTGCTATAAATATACCTGTGCTACTTAAATTGAATTTAATACTGTTTTTCAGGAATGACCTTTACAGTTGAATTCAAGTTGCACAGTCACTCCCGGAGACCGTCTGCTGAATGTGCATCAGGAAGTGTCATCTGCCCATGACCCACCGGATTCAAATCAAACTTTCATGGCCATTTCTCATCCAAGTGTGACATCTGCTGAGTGTCACAACCTGCTAGGTGTCAGTTATCATTCCAGTTGATGTATAAAACATAGTACCTGTCCCTACTGTACAAACAACCGCTTCCTGATCATTGAATGACGGCCACGCTAGTTGAGCTGACAGGTCCATACAGGAATACACTTGTCATCACACTTTACTGGAACTGACCATCAGCTAAGGCACACTGGAGGTATTAGCAAAAGCTGTGTGGGTGACTCCAGTGATTGCTTGTTTCTTGAATGACAGGGAAAGGCACACAAAGGTGGATGCTTATGTTGACACTGCAGATTTGCAGACGAAAAGCTGACAGGTTTGTCACTGCTGTGAACTAGTGGTTTGCTTGTCAAGGTGATTAAACATCAAAGAACATTTAACCCTCGTTTTCATGAATAATTGAGGTGTAAGCTCACAGAGTATGCGCGGTGTAAATCTCAGCCATCTGTTCTGCAGTATGAAACTAGTGTTCATGTGGGTTCAATGGGTTTTGAGAAGCAGAAATAACTAGGTTTGTGAATAACTGTACAATAAAAGTTTATTGCAAATGAAAATTAAACCAACATGTAAATTCTGTTACATTAAAGGAGAAGTCCACTTCCAGAACAAAAATTTACAGATAATTTACTCACCGCTTTGTCATCCAAGATGTCCATGTCTTTCTTTCGATAAGAAATTATGTTTCTTGGGGAAAACATTCCCGAATTTTTCTCCATATAATGGACTTCAATGGTGCCCCCAAGTTTGGACTTCCAAAATGCAGTTTAAATGCAGCTTCAAATGGCTCTAAACCATCCCAGCCGAGGAAGTCAATTATTTACTTAGCCGAGGATGACAAATTATTACTTTTTAACCTCAAACTCTTGTCTTGTTTAAGTCTGCATGAACTCTGTTTTTTTTCTGGTTCAATACAGTCAATACAGAATAAGTATGTCGATGTCAATAAAGTATGTCGAAAAACTTTTATCTCGTTTTCTTTTTCAACTTCAAAATCATCCTAGATCACTGCAGAAGTACCAACCCAGTGTTTACAAAGTGAACATGCAGAGAAGATCAAACGCCCTTTACAAAAACAGGTAAAACAGTGATGTAGGACGATTTTGACGTTGAAGAAGAAAACAAGACGGAAGTTTTCGATCTACCCTAACTGTATTGACCCGGATAACAGACTACGCATACGCATCACAGGGACGAGAGAAGACAAGCATTTGAGGTTAGAAAGTAAATAAATTGTCAATTTGTTTCAAAAATGACTGATTGTTTCGCTAGATAAGACCCTTCTTCCTCGACTGGGATTGTTTAGAGCCATTTGAAGCAGCATTTAAACTGCATTTTGGAAGTTCGAACTTGGTGCCAACTATATGGAGAAAAATTCAGGAATGTTTTCCTCAAGGAACATAATTTCTGATGGACTGAAGAAACAAAGACATGAACATCTTGGATGACAAGTGGGTGAGTAAAATATCTGGAAATTTTTGTTCTGGAAGTAGACTCCTTTAAGAAGCAGAAAAAATCTTTGTAAATTAAATAACATTTGGATATTAATGGGCTACATAAATGTAGAATACTGAGCTGCTAAAATGGCTGGTTAGGAGCACCTTTATTTGTTTGTCTGGGTGCATGCATGCAAGTTAAAATAAATAAATAAATAAAAGGTAGGCCCAAAGACAAACACTGTTTTACCTGAGAGTCTATGTCCCTATGTTTTTAAAGGTTGAAAATCCCTGGTCTTAGCGCTTTTTTAAAAGAGGTTTAATGGGTTTGAGACTACATATGGATCTGATCTCCCATAAAACATCAGCAACCTAATGATGATGCTGTTTCTATGGTAACTGACCTCTAGCGACTGCAGGTAACCCTCCTGAGGGTCGCAGAGCAGTGAGGAGATGCGGTGGTTGTTCCTCATACAGCTCACGCTGCTGTCTTTCCACAGAGGGAATATCTGCCTGACGACGGTCATCCTTCCCAGGGAACTGTGGGCCAGCTCCATAATCTCAGTATCACTGATCTCCTAAACACAGAAACAGAACACAAAGAGTAATAATTATGCATCTTTATGAAACAATAGTAGCTTGAATGCACAACGTGACATTTTTGATTAAAAAATTTTAATTTTTGTTAAAACTTAATGCATTATGTTTATTATATTATATTATATTATATTATACTGTACTTTCCGGTCCTTTACATTACCAACTGTAGATTTAAGATAATTTTAGGCAAAAATGTACTTGTTTGAACTTAAAATATGTGTTTTATTGATAAAGATAATGCCCATTTGCTTCAGCGTTTTCAGAGATGTGAGCTCCAGGGCATCAGTGGATGTTCAGCGCTCACGATCCCGCCGGGCAGCCTTACCTTGGCCAGCTCTTCTAGAATGTGCTTGTAGCTCTGATGTCTCTTCAGTGGTTAAACATGAGCTATAATTTGTCTTGTGTGTATCTAACAATCAATCTTTAGTCTCATTAATCTGTTATTTGTTCCAGAGCAAACAATTTTGGCTGAGGGCAAAATCTTATAACTTTATATATTTTTCAACTTTGATGCTGTATCAGAGTGCTGCCTTTGTACTCAACACTGAATTGGTTAGCAACTTTTATGATGGCATTGTTGTTTATTTAAAGCCATCTTCTAAACGATTGAAATGTTCTGTTGTTGGATGCAATACTGAACATAGCAGACGTCATTTACTCCTGACATCTGAGCAGCTGAAGACGCAGTGGATTACAGAAGTTTTTGAAGGAAATGTGCCCCCTGATCTGCCTAAATGCGTCTATGCACATTGTTTGTGATCCAGCTTGACCTTCAGAAGAAGTGAGTATAGGGGCTTTTTTTGAAGAATCTTTGCAAATTGCCTTTCCTAAAAATGGACATTTAAACTAATGTTTAATGTTTAATGTTTAAATGTGAATATGAGATTGCGCTGAAGAATGAATGCTGTATCAGATGCAGGTAATCAGTCTCGCTAAGTCCATTTCTCTCTCATACAGTAGTCAACATTTGAAGTGGATAAAATACTTTAATCAAAGTTGTCCTAAAACCAAAACAATAACCATTCTTGTCTTAGGACAATGTTGATGAACTTTTTTTTTTTTTTTGATCCACTTCAAATGTTGACTACTGTAATACTCTACATATTTAAATTAGCTTTCTTTGAAGCAACTCAACGTTCATTCTTTACTAGTTCTAAAATGACATTTTCAAATTAGTAACAGAGGCTTGGGCTCATCTGTTCACTGTAATTAAATTAAAGTTTATCAATTATTTGAGTGTGGTATATACAGTAAGGTTTGCCTGTATTATGAGTATTATGCTGTTAGCTTAGCAGAATGCTAACATCAAAGTTAAAATCAATTCTAGGTCATGTCTCAAGTGCTTCACGTTGAGTTACGACTGTCTTTTAAAAAGGCCTCAGGACAGAGAGAAAAGGAAGAAACAAAAGAAAATGGCATAATGATTATTTTAAAGCATGCAGGACATTGAGGGACGAGGGACTCAGAGAAGACTATGAAACAGTCAATACCCAAGCAATTTTAAAGCAGTATCAGAGATGCTGGGCTGGTTATTATTACAGCAAATTGGGTTATTTAAAAATATATAATGGCAAGCCAATTAAAGGCAATGGAAATGGTTTTCAATATGAGAACAAATTCAAGGAAGAATAAAAGTTGAATCCCTTAAACATTTTTTGAGTGTGGAAATTTGATACAAAGGTTTTTTTTGCCATGAATTTGCAAACTCATTATACATAATAGTTAACTATGTTAAACCTTGTGAAGATATTTGGTAAACATATCCAAATATGACATAAATCTTCATACTGGTACACTTCAAATCAGTAAGCTGTTTTGAAAAACTGCTGAAGAGATGATCTCAGACCAACAGAAATTTTCAATGGCTGGGTAATGCTGGTTAGTAATGCAAAATCAGCAAAAATAGTGCAGCTAGACTAACATGGTATGACACGTGATGCTGACTGACCAAAAAGGCTAGATATTTAACCTGGTTAAGAATTCAATTAGGGACACCAGCATAACTAGAATCCAAAACAAGACTTAAACTGGTCATTTTTATCTAAGACAAAGATTCCCCAAACATCTAACCCAGGAAAAAAACAAACAAACAAAAAACATACCACCTACACTACACCTAACTTAAAGTGAATGAAACTGAAAGTGAAAAGCAAATGTGAGAGAAAAAATGAATTTGCTCTAACAACAATGCCATTTAAGCTTGATTCTGCAAGTGTTTTTCCTCTTTTTAGTCATATTTCACAGGACTAATATTTGCATTGCACATGTATTGCTGTACCAGTGAGCTACTTTTTTCTACACAAGTTTTCTACACATAAAATGTGTGGAAAAAATGTGTACGAATACATTGTGGTAAAAGTGTTCTAAGATCATAACATAGTATTGTGCAATGAACAATGTGAAAATAAGTCTTTATTAACCAATGATCTCAGTTATAGATTTTTTAATCTGTAATAAAGGTTATTAATTATATGAATAGGTATGCTTCTGGAGTTTTGTAAAAATGTAGTAGAGCCACCATGGAATAAATGATTGTGACTTTTAGCCTCTCAGCTGATTAAAAGCATAATTAATGTAAAATACATATTGCTTTAGAAATAAACACAAGTGTGAGCATCAAATTATAAACATATTTTGAGAAAATAGATTTTTACTGATAATACAGATGACCTTCGCACGAATAAATTGATGCCAAAGCTTTAATTGAAAATATTGGTCTTACCAGCAGTGTCTCTAAACATGCATTATAGGGCACTTTTGGCATCTGTTGACATGAGGTAGTATTTAATGTTTTGGGAGTGAGAATGGATTGGTATTAGATGATTTAGTTGACATGCATTTTATACTAAAATATAGAATTATGTTTTAATGTGTTTATTATGCACAGTAAATATAGAACTATATATGAAGAGTTCAGATGCAAAACCAGGTAAATCCATCTGACGTCTTTCTTTAAAATAAAGCATTTTTATCAGGCTCAGATGTATAGGTTTCTATGTAGGTACCGGTACTTCTGATTGGGCTGAGGCTGGTAATTTAGCGAGTTTGAAGAAAAAGTATTTGATGGACGTATAATATGTGTCGAGAGTATTCACTCAGTATCATTATCTCATTTTTGACCGAGACGGCTTTTAGCTGGTTTTGCATCTGAACTCTTCTTATAAATATATGCATGTTAAAAAATATATCCATAACAACCACAGCATGTACATGTAGGAATGCACTTGACAAAATGCTGACAAAATATGCAACTGTATCAGCAAGAAATAATAAAAACAATTTAATTACTACAGAATTCATGTAATTCAAGTTACAGCTACAGTTAGCAAATAAAATCTGTGCATTTAATTTCCCATGAAACAACTCTATTGTTTGTCTTGTTTTATCTTTTTGCATTTACAGTGACTACTTGCAAAGTCAAGATGTCAGATACTGTGTAAATAAATTAGGCTAAACAGCTCTGTTATTGAAATATTTATCATCAAGATGTTGTTCAGCCATTATTTATACTCCAGCCTGAAAACTTTCATAGGTAGATGAAATAGTGAGAGAGTTACAACACTTCAAAAATACCTAAGCTATATTTCCCGCAAAAGATGAAACAGTCAGTACAAAAAGAGACTTTAAAATCTAACATCCTTTTCCCATTCCAATGTATGTCCTGTTATATTCCCCATGTGACTCTTGGTTCAAAGGATATATGTTTACGCTAAAAGCCTACTAGTGTTCTCCCTGCATAGATGGGTTTGTGGTGCTCCTCGTAATTTCACAGTCTGCTGTTTCAAACATCTAGGGAGAAAGCAGTACCTTCTGCCAATACGTTCTCACTCCCAACTTGTCACATATGGACACTTGGTCAGGACTCCTTAGAGTCATTGGAAACCTCTTTAGCATGATTTTTCATCAAGCAGGGAACCCCACTGCTTGCAATCAAGATGCATTTCATTCTTTGTATGCATTTGTAAAAACTGAAAATGCAGTCACGGGTATTTATTGCAAAAACTGACCAGAAAACTGTTTAAAAGTATTACAAACATCTTGTGTCATATTTCAAGTCTTTTGAAGCCATACAATATATTTAGGCAAAGAACAGAATGAAACTTAAGGTTTTAATAATCAAAAAATGATACTGCTGTTAATGCGGTCACATCTGATTCAAAAGATAAATCCAAAGTTTAGCATGACACAATCAGTAATGAGAAACACAACAGCCAGTTGCATTTAAGAGTGAAGGCTGATGTAACACTTCAAGCAGCAATTTTTGAATTTGTTTGTGGTTTGTGATACATTTCTGATGACCTTCATATCTGTGTATACAGATGCCAAGGTCAGGAGTGAGAACGTATTGCTTCTGTAGTGAGTTTTATCTGATACCACAAGCATATAGAGCACAATCTAAGATGATCAGTATATAATATGAATATAATTTGTATGAATTTGTATGATGTGATTTGCTTGAACATGTACAATTTTTAGAAAAAAATAAAGTTAAAAGTTCACCCCAAAACCTACTTGTTAGAGGGTTTTAACCAGATCAAACAAAAAGGTATGAATGAGATTATACAAATTCATACAAATTGGTGGCTAATTCAAAATAAAGTAAAATTAGCCACCAGGAGATTGTGATGGATGGGTCTAATAAAAGTCAAGTCATTTGCATGTAAATGTGGTGGAAATTAATGATCATCAAGCTAAAAAAATGGCCAGTAGTAATGTCGACATGAACTGAAATGGAACATGAACAAATTGTTCTTTTGAACCGGTTCTTGTCAGTAAACACGGTGAACCCAGTCGGACTAAACAGTATTCTGCGGCAACACTGATCCACAAGCCATCCCTTACAAAAAAAAGAAGTTTATTCAAGTCTGCTATTAGTATACTTCTTTTAAACTAAAATAGGAAAGTACACTTTTAGTCTACTTTTTATATACTTCTCAGAAATAGACTTTATGTACGTAAGTTTATAAGTTCTTTATAAAAATATAATGTACTAGAATAAAACGTTTTTGTTTACAAGCAAATATCCTGTTCTTTCTTTTGATGTTTTGTATGTCCAGATATTCATATAACAAAATATATAAAAAATAATACCTACATAGGGACATAGTAGTATACATAAAGTATGATGTAAAGTTCACTTAAAGAAAACTTACGAGTATACTATACAGTGTAAAACTACTAAACTAGCAGTTTACTGAGACTATACTTCAAAGTGTACTAAAAATGCTAACTATTAGTATACCTATACATTCACTTTTATTATAGTTGCAGTACAAGCTAAAAACGTTGTAAACTAGTTGTGTACTCAAAGTTTACTACTGTTATACTTAAATTATACTTAAAAGTATACTTTTACATACTAGAAAGTGGGTCAATTTAGTCCCAAGTAGTATTAAAATAGTTCAATATTCATCATATATTATCAATGTAGCTGAAGCATCATTGAAAGTAACAGTGATAATAATAAGAATCTGTATTATAATGACTTAAAGGGTTAGTTCACACAAAAATTACTTACTCACTCTCAAGGCATCCTAGGTGTATATGACTTCCTTCTTTTAGACAAATCCAATCAGCGTTATATTAAAAATGGTTCTGGCTCTTCCAAGCTTTATAATGGCAGTGTTTCTTTTCAACAGTCTAAAACAAGCCCAGTAAAGTGCATCCATCCATAATAATCATTTCTATTTTGGGATGAACTAACCCTTTAATAGGTAAAGGTGATTATGGCTGCATTTACACTGCAGTTCATGATGCCCAATTCCGATTTGTAGACTTTTTTACATCTTCTGTGTCACATGAACCATGTAATGTAAATAGGGCCTATATGGCTTTATTGTGTTTGCGTGTACACACACAATGACAGCTGCAACTGTTATAGAACTGCTGAACATATTCAGGTTAACTGGGTTGTGCTTTGGTATCCCAGTAAGTCATTTAGAATCATTATAATTACTTTCTCATGTGTTTTTATATTATGGATAGCTTCTTGTAACACCACAAAACCAAAATGTTAAGGCCTGAGGTAGTGTATCATTAAAACCCTATATTCAATGCAAAAGCTACTGTTCAGCTAATGAGAAAAGCCATGTGCACTTTACGTAGGTGAGTGACAGTTTTTAAATGATTATTATGACATTCTGTTCTTGGCTCATATACTGCATGATATCTCAGATTCAAAATATGCTCTATGCACATGTACTTTTTAAGGTCAACTACTATCATTGCAGAGCAATAATTTGAAGACAATTTTTATAAGCAAATTAGTTATTTGAAGTTTTCAGACTCACTATTTGTCAAATGAGTAGCAATGCAAAGATTCAAATTCACTTATAACCTACACATTGTCACATTGTGTAGTCAACAGGAGGAGACGTTAATATTTAACAGCAGCATGTGGTGCTTTACAGCATGTTTAACAGGAAGGCATCATCCTTCACAATTAACTTAAACTAAATCTGGGCCTTCCGCAGCTCACAGATTGACTTACCCGAAATTTCAATCACATGCAATCGATTAAACACCATCTGCCTTTGTGTAATTTGCTTTTAACATGCATCAAAGATGATTGGCGAATGTTTTGTGCTGGCTATAATGGCTTCAATATGTGGGAATGCTTCTCCCCAGGAGAGGTGATCTGCTGTATTTCAAGCCTCTGTTTATCTCATTATGGACACAGCATTTTAAACTGGCCTTTTCTTAGTAGGTTGAATAAAATTGCATCATTTCATCTCCATTTTTATGCTGATTTGATCCACCACCATTTCTAATTCCTAGCAGCAAACGCTAGCCTCTTCCTACACTATTTTATTAGTTTGCCTTAATGTTCAATCGTTAGTTATTCATGATAATGCTTTAATGACTATACAATGAACTATTTCACGCAATAAACAAATACCGATTTACTACAGGTTTGCACTTAATAGCACTCTAAGAAAATAAGCTGATCTACTAATGTGGTCTATTAAGGATTGTTGCTTTTGTCAGTCATACAAAATACACATCATAATACTGTTTTAACACTACAACAAAACTGTTATAATGCTGTTTTTTCCCCTCTTGACCATAGATGACAAAATCTTGTTGATTTGTTTGGAAAATAGTCATCTGTGACATAGTATTAGGTTGAGTAGATGTACTTGCTACAACTCGAGGCAGTGTCACTGCAGTTGGGGAATTCAGGAATTCAGCAGTGGAGACAGTGCTGAAGCGGTCTCATATGAAACAGCCCCAATGATGTGACTGCTACTGCACCTGCCATTTGCTCCAGGAGCTTCTGAAACAGTTTCAGTGGGGCCGCTGTCCTGCCTTTGAATGAATTCAAGCAGTTCAACGCAGACTGAAAAGGTTTCTATGTGAGGTGTGCTGTCTGTTTGACCGAATACAGCTTTATCCCAAGAAAAAAAGATCTTCTGCACAGGGGAGAGTTTGCTGTTTTCCCAGTTGACCCTGAAGACCAAACTGGCTGAGGTGACTGAGCACCAGATCCCTGTATTCGCACAACTGATCCCGTGACTGTTTCAGTATGAGCCAGTCGTCAGGATAGTTGAGAATGTGAATGCCTTGTTCTCTCATGGGAACATGGCAACCTCCATGACTTTCGTGAAGACGCGGGGAGACAGCAACAGCCAGAAGGGAAAGACCTTGTACTGATATGCTGCCTGCCTTCATATCGGCTGGAGGGACCGGCTCTTTCATGTCCTTCGCAAGACATGACCAGCGTCAGCCTTCACTGAGGTGAACTGGATGCCCTTGAACTCTGAGACCATGCAATGTGGGACCAAAGGAACCACAGATGTACCTGCAGTGGGGCAGTGAGGTGGAACACAGGGACCTGGCTTGGGGGGGCTCCATGGCAGTCCAAAGCATGATCTGGGTATCTAGTGCAACACTTACCAGGTTGCACGGTAAAGCAGAGGATGCGTACGAAGGCTTGGTTGTGCTCTTGAACCGCCCACTCTTCCTGCTGGCAATAGAGGAGGATGAGAGTGGACCGTCCACTGCTTTGCGATCCCTTTTGGAACCTGCTCTTCTACTGAGAATTCAGGTGCAGCGGGAACAAAATGGAAACAAAACAAAACATTGTCCACCTGGCCTTTCTCTGAGGGAGGAAGTGGTGTGCTCACCATCTCCCGAAGAGCTGCTTCCTCCATCTCTGGGTCGCCCGTCTCAGGCCTTCTTACCTTTTGATTTCCGCCAGGTTTGGCAGGGGCCTAGAAGGGCCGTGTAGCGACTGGCTCCTTGGCGCTACTTGACTGAAGGTAGCTGCTGCAGCACGGGAGTGGGGCCAGATGCAGCGGACTGCGCTTGGCGACAAGCAGACTGATGCGCTGCGGCTGGAGGTTGGGTGAAGGCAGCAGCTGTCCACTGGGGCAGGATGCGCTTAATTGCCTCAGTCTGCTTCTCTACAGCCGAGAACTGCACATGGGGGAATTCAAAAATGTTGTCAAGACACAGCTAGAGATGGCGTTCCTGGACCTTGAGTGTGGACATTGGACGACCCAGGGAATGTGCAGTGAACTTCGTCGTGCAAAGCGAGAGGTCATTTGCCGCCCATAGCTTTTTCAGAACCACTGGGTCATGACCACTCTGATGCAGGTCCTTCAGTGTTTTACCCTGATGAACCTGCAGCAATGCCATAGCGTGCAAGGCAGAGGAAGCCTCTCCACATGCCCCGTGAACACTGCCACTTAGACTGGACGAGTACTTACAAGTCCGGGAAAGGAGACACGGTTTGCCCTGCACAGTTGGTGTCCTGCTGTTGACAGTGGTGAGGCAGGAAGAGACACCAGGTTGGTTTCTGACAGTAAGAATGGCACCGTGGTGGGGGACTGAGAACCAGTGCAAGCCGCCCCGAGAAACCAGACGTCCAGCCTTGAAAGCTTGGGACACGGTGGAGGTTTTCACTCAAGCCCAACCCTCTCGACAGCCAAGAAAGCATAAGTGTCATCTCCAGGTTAGATTCAGGCATTGCCATTGTCAGTAGCGCAGCCGAATTCTCATCCCCAGAAAGATCAGGCTCACCTTCTGATACAGCAACTGACATCTGCCCCTTAGTATATAACTGGTACACTTCGGGAAGGTCCAGCACATTCCCCAGGCATCTCCACTGGCTACAGAGTGGAAGTACTTTGTTTACTTTTACTCGAAGTAGGGTGGTCTCTCTTCTTGAAAGTGACCAACTGAAAGGGAACAAATGTTTTTCTGTCTGTTTGTTAATGAGGATTCATTCATTTGTGGACTGTTTTTGTTTTTAATTTTAGATTTATGTTGTTACTAGTGTTTTATTTAGCATAGTATTTGTAATTATTGGAGTTATTGTTCAACCTCCAGAACTTACTGAAAGATTTAATGTACTGTGTGCACTGGTGTGAAATTCAGATAAGTTTGTGGTGCACTGGCTAAACATGTAAATAATACTGTATTTACTTTTTTGAACATTCTAAATTTAGGTGATATCATCCTATGCTTTGCAATTGCTGTGTTATATCACTTCACCAATTGATTAAATTAAATTAAATTAATAAATGAAATAAACAGTACTTAGTTCAAACTGTAAGTGATTTGTATGGTTACATGTAACAAAATTACCACATGCAAAAGTTCCATTTAAATATGGGTGATGGGTGCATCTAACTTATTTGCATGTGGGGCCATTTATTCAAATATTCTTGGTAAATCACAATTAAAATGCCCATGAAGTGTATATATAGAATATATGTGAATAGAATAGATGTTTCACTTCACTCTGTTTCACTTCAGCAGGATGTACTTTTATTGCGTAACTACACATGCTGATCTCTCTCCCCTGTAGCAAAACATGGAACCTTTTTCCTTTAACATTTTTGCAGCCTGTTTCCAGTAAATTTTGTTGTTTACTCTTCCTATGTTCTTGTGTGGACTGCTTTTTGTGCTTTTGTGGAATCCAGTAGCCCAGAGTAGTGGATGTGAATAAAACTGTTGGTAGTCAAGTTTTTCTTTGTCTTTTTTTTTTCTTTCTTTCTTTCTTTCTTTCTTTCTTTTTTTTTGACTACTGTTTTGTGTGTGTGGCTATGGATTACAAGGATTTATACATCACTTCACTTGCCTTACTAGCTGAATTGTTCTTTGTTTATGTTGATTAGCTTGAAATGGCTTTGTTTCTGTAATACATGTTGATATGAAAAAGTGTTGTGCTTTTTTATTTCCCCCTTTTGTTTTGTTAAGCTGCTGAAAGGTGTCAAGTACAAATCTGTATTTAGTCTGCCAGAACCCTGTAAGGGTAAAACTTGAAACTGTTGAAACTATTACAACCTAGTACTCAGAACCAGCTGTAGAGATTGGGAATTGTTTCATGCAAATTTAATTTGACACATATTCTTATGGGTGCCTGACTTGCATAACTCCCACTTTATGCATACTGTAGTAAATTTGAGGCTGGCATGAGAAGAAATAATCTGTTACTGCACACAAACACAAATGGGTCATTCCGTAATATTGTTTAATATTTTTAAATATTTTTTAATATATATTTTCATCTATATAAAGCCTCAATGCTTAATTTCTAGTACACAATTATATTTTGCCCAATCACACTACTATATGTTGAAAAAGCCATATCTTTTGTTCAAAAATGATACATAGAACCCTGGTATTTAGCTGTCCGATTTTGTAAAGCTCATTCTACTCTGCATTTAAGCATGAAAATGACCTCAAATATAAATTAATTTAAAAGTTTTGCCTTCAGTTAGATTAGGTTGTCAAGACATTTGGGTGTGCGCTTCAGAAATAATAAGTGTTTATTGTGATATAACTTATTTTATCAGTGTCCGAAAAACCATTGTCAACTAAGTTACCCACTAGAACCCCCGCCCAACCCCCCCTCCCCTCAAAAAGGAATGGTTTGTCCCATTCTCGCATAATTTGCACAGTATGATCATATTTCCTCTAGAAGCGCATGGATGAAACACTAGAAGTTATGTTCTCTCTCTTTCCCCTAATATTGGTTAAACTAGCAAACCTGTGTCAGAAGTGGATTAATTGACTGTCAACAGTGTTACACAAGTATTATTGCTGCAAATTTTATTTACAATTTATAGACAATTTAAGTAAAACTAATGTTTTGTTTATGAAAATATATTTCTAAACGTACCATATGCTCAATAGTTCTAGGCTTCCATGTTGAGTACAGGCCCAAAACACTAAAAATGTCAACTAAGTTACCTGTCAACTGTGTTACCCAGTAAAGGTAACATGGTGGACAGTAGCAAACATAGATGGTATTTTATGCACATATTTCTACAGATCACCTTTATTTATATAGCACTTTATACAATATTGTTTTAAAGCAGCTATGTGTGGTCATGTTTCGGTTTTTGGGAATCAGGAAAACTTTTTTCTTCACATTGTCAAATTCTAAATGTATCCCTTATTAATTCAATTTAAATTGTGAAACTTGTGTATTAAATAAATTCAATGCACACAGACTGAAGTAGTTTAAGTCTCAACTAATTAAAATACTTCATAAGACCAGTAAAAAAAGATTTTTAGTGAATTATTGGCCTTCTGGAAAGTATGTTCATTTACTGTATATGTACTCAATACTTGGTAGGGGCTCCTTTTGCTTTAATTACTGCCTCAGTTCAAGTCTGTGGCACTGCTGGATGGTATGATAGTCCAGGTTTCTTTGACAGTGGCCTTCAGCTCATCTGCATTTTTTAGTCTCTTGTTTCTCATTTTCCTCTTGACAATACCCCACAGATTCTCTATGGGGTTCAGGTCTGGTGAGTTTGCTGGCCAGTCAAGCACACCAACAACATGGTCATTTGACCAGCTTTTGGTGCTTTTGGCAGTGTGGGCAGGTGCCAAATCCTGCTGGAAAATGAAATCAGCGTCTTTAAAAAGCTGGTCAGCAGAAGGAAGCATGAAGTGCTCTAAAATTTCTTGGTAAATGGGTGCAGTCACTTTGGTTTTCAAAAAACACAGTGGACCAACACCAGCAGATGACATTGCACCCCAAATCATCACAGACTGTGGAAACTTAACACTGGACTTCAAGCAACTTGGGCTATGAGCTTCTCCACCCTTCCTCCAGACTCTAGGACCTTGGTTTCCAAATGAAATACAAAACTTGCTCTCATCTGAAAAGAGGACTTTGGACCACTGGTCAACAGTCCATTTCTTTTTCTCCTTAACCCAGGTAAGACGCCTCTGACGTTGTCTGTGGTTCAGGAGTGGCTTAACAAGAGGAATATGACAACTGTAGCCAAATTCCTTGACACGCTGTGTGTGGTGGCTCTTGATGCCTTGACCCCAGGCTTAGTCCATTCTTTGTGAAGTTCACCCAAATTCTTGAATCAGTTTTGCTTGGCAAGCCTCTCAAGACTGCGGTTCTCTCGGTTGGTTGTGCATCTTTTTCTTCCACACTTTTTCCTTCCACTCAACTTTCTGTTAACATGCTTGGATACAGCACTCTGTGAACAGCCAGCTTCTTTGACAATGAATGTTTGTGGCTTACACTCCTTGTGAAGGGTGTCAATGATTGTCTTCTGGACAACTGTCAGATCAGCAGTCTTCCCCATGATTGTGTAGCCTAGTGAACCAAATTGAGAGACCATTTTGAAGGCTCAGGAAACCTTTGCAGGTGCTTTGAGTTGATTAGCTGATTGGCATGTCACCATATTCTAATTTGTTGAGATTGTGAATTGGTGGGTTTTTGTTAAATGTGAGCCAAAATCATCACAAATAAAAGAACCAAAGACTTAAACTACTTCAGTCTGTGTGCACTGAATCTATTGAATACACGAGTTTCACAATTTGAGTTGAATTACTGAAATAAATAAACTTTTCCACAACATTATAATTTATTGAGATGCACCTGTATATACAGTATAATAAATCTTTCCTTACCTCATTCACAAACACCCAGTGACTGTCTTTAGAGGCCAGGTTAGTCTCCACAGCCTACAGAGACACAAATATAGAATGAATCAATATGAGTTGTCTTTGGCAGGAGTAAATGAGCTACCTGACATTAAAGTGATGGCCTGAAGAAAGCTGAGAGAGAGGGAGAGACTGAGCGATAGTGAGCACAGCCATATCTGCTGGATAGACATTATAAACAATTGTAGACCAAACTAGTAATGTTCATCTCTAGGCTGGTCATTGTGCACCAAAAAAACTGAAAAAAAAAAAAAAAAAAAAAACAAAATATACACACACTTTTAGTCTAAACTTTCAGTCAAACTTTGGACTAAGCTCTGGACTAAAAGGTCACATCAATGCAAGCAGTGTTCGAAAAGCAAAGCAAACACAGATGCTACTCAACACAATATATGCGTGTCTGAAGAACTTTATTAATATTTCCTTAATATGCAACATTAGAAAAGCTGATATAAAAAAGGAACTATAACCCAAATAGAACCTATTACAGGGCATTCATTAATTATTTGTTTGTTTGTTTATTTGCTTATTTGAGTGATGACCAATTTAACTTTATTTTTTATGTTTAAAGGTTTAGTTAATCATAACTATAGTCTACATTTTGAAGAATTGCATGACTGGATTTAGTGTGTTACTGTGTTATACTTATCAGAGAAATCTAACTTTAGATAAATGCCAGCCAGACCATTTTGCATTAGGGGGTTAGGAGGACAAACTGTTATGAAATTGTTTGAAGATTATCAATATAGCACTGCTTTGGAATGACTGTAATTATCCAATTTTGTGTTGTGTTGATTTTTGTCTTGTAGAGCGTATGAATATACATTTATGTTTTGACTGCATTTATGAAAAGCATTGTGCTTTCTTACAATACAGGCTGTTGTGTTGCTTCAATCTGACTTTAAAAATGCAGACAGCTGTCTTGTCTTTATCACATTCTTTCTTTGTCTATTTAGCATGTATGACAGCACAGAATATATTACTTTCAATTAAAGTCGCTATGGAACAGGCAGCCTGTCAAATATCATCTTCAGCTGACGGCAAGGTAGAGTGTTTATCAACAAAGTACGTTCATTGTCATTAGCATGGCTTAGCGTTGTTTGAATGCATAATAAACTTAAGGAAAAATGCATGGTATCAAGCAAAATATGCAAAATCATGTGCACTTAAAGTGCAATGTATGCAGCCTGACAATATAAATAGTAAAATAAAATGTGAGCTGTAAAATAAGGAAATTATACAAAATCTTGACACATGGGATTTTTTAAATCTTGGATTAAAAAGGCTTGAAAGTGATTATAAACCATTGTTTAAATCAAGCAATATACATTTTGCATCATTATTCAAGCAAGTGTATTAAATATTTGGATCTTTATTTATATTAGGAATGGTAAATAATACATATTTTTCATAAGACCATGAGAAGGTTGTCAATACATTTTTTTTGTCAGGTAAAGAAAGAAAGAAAGAAAGAAAGAAAGAAAGAAAGAAAGACTGAAAATCTATATTGCATTTAAATAAATTTGTTGCAGATCATTAAACTGTTATGTAGCCTTTGAAGCCCGTCCAAATTCAGTTTCTGTAGGTTTCATTGAATATAAACAATAGGGTAGTGTGGGGTAAAAAAGGTGGTGTTGTACTGGAGAGAAAACAGTAAGAATTTTCAGCAGTAAGAAAAAAAGTGTTTTAAAGCTTGTTTTGTAGAACATCACAGTTATATATGATATGAGAACAGTAGGGCCTGTAGATAGGGAGTATGTGTTATTTAATAAAAATAATTATATTTTCAGAATAACATACATTTTTTTCTCCAACATGGTAAAACGTCCCAATTGTCCCAAACGTTCAAGGCAATTGTTAACAAGCTACAAGCATGATTTAACATGCTTCAGGGTATTGATAGCACATTATTAGCATGCGTTAGCATGTTGCTAGGCATTGTTAATTACCAGTGTTTAACAGACATTGTTACCACACTGTTGACATGCTTTACCATGTTCCTAAAATGTTGTTAACATTTTAGCATGTTGCTAGGCATTGTTATAATGCTGCTAACATGGGTAGATGACTTGTGTGTATGTTTTAACAAGTTGCGTTTTAGCATGTTCTTAAAATACTGAACATTCTTTTTTTTCGCAAAGTCGCAAGTAAGTTTAAATGAATATGTACCTACACAGTATGCAGTTTTGGATGCAGTGATTATAACATTTTAGAACAGGTAGTTGCTAAGTTTCAGAACATTGTTAGCATGATGTTAATATTTTAGTTTTGCTAGGTCTTGTACACTGTATGCACACCAATGAAGTACCTTTTAAAAATATACATTTATATAACCCTTAAACTTAAACCCTTACAAAAAATAACCATAGTTTTACTACTACTACTAAAAACTGGTTACTATAGTAGTAAAATTGTGGTTATACAAATGTGAACAAACAAACAAACAAACAAAAAAAACATGGCTACTACATTACTACATCTTTACTACAATAAAACAAAAAAACACAGTTAATTGTCATAAGGAAAGTGCATATTTGTCCAATAAGATCTTTTACACTGCCAGCTTGCCTTTAGCAAAACTGGAAAAAAATTAAAAATAAAAAATACATTCACTATAGAATTTTCTAGAATTTTGATTGTAGTTATTTCATACAGTAGTACACACTGTCAATCAATCTCATTTGCGGAAAAAAAATAAAAATAAAAAAATAAAAATTAAATAATAATAATAATAATAATATAACTAATAATAATAATATATATATATATATATATATATTTTTTTTTTTTTTTCATGTGACATAATGTGAATTATAACGTTAAGTCTTCTTTAAAGACTGAAGAAAAATTGATCTTTGGCCACCACTATTCTCTCCATGTCCTTCCACTTCTGTTCATTACACGCTGACATAATGAGCCTGACCTTCTGCTCAAATGTCAAGCAAATATTAAAAATGCATTTGACAGTAGAATCTGGGGGAGGACTTCCATGTTTTAGTCTAATTAAAAAAAAAAAAAAAAGGAGAATATTAATCTAATGTAAAACAAGCCCTCTGATCCTTCGTGAGTCACACTGTGACAATAGGCAGGACGTACAACTTGTGCAGACATTTGGAATGATTAATTAAACTTTGCCTATTTGAACAACCCAACATTACATTTAGTTTAATATTTTAATTTAATTTGCTTTACCAGTGTATGAGAGCAATATTTGAGAAAGGAGGGAAATAAAATTTCCTAAGTATTTATAAATCAAACTGGCTTGCAAAAATTCTTATCTTCAGAGCATGGATATTTATCTGTAATAAGCTGCTACTTTAGTTGAGTACAGAGAGCTTTCATTTATCAGTAAATGATAGAGACAGACTTTATTAACAGCTATTCTTTTAAAATCCACTCCAGATGGGACATTTATTTACAGTGTTTGATGGGAAGAATTTAATTATCAAAGCTTAAAAATTCTGAAATACCACACAGGGATAGGCTGTATTTCAGATATGTTTTTGCAATACATATGTAAAAATACAATTTTGTACTGTGTATTTGTGCAATACAAATGTTATTTTTGACAGCAGATTTTGATTTGTTCTTAGTCATAGTCTTTTAACTAAAATGCCATTTAGTTTTAGTCATATTTTAGTCATCTGATTTGTTTTGGTTTTAATCTAAATATCATTCGATTTTAGTCGACTAAATCTACAGTAGATTTAGTCAGCTAAATTTAGTTGGCATTGTATAGGTTTGATAGGTTTTATCATATTGACATTTTTTAACGTTTTATGAGACGTGCAGCAAATGGATGACAGGTAGATCGCCGGATAGATCAGCTGGCTATGATACAGTTCAAATGTCCGCATCTAACCTCCTAACCACGCAGCATTTTCGTTCTAAATGAGTCTTCTTCCAAATCGTCTTTCATAACATTTTCATCTCGTTTTTATTCGTTGACGAAAATTTTAAGGTGTCTTGGTCTTGAAATATGTGAACTGTAACTCCTGCACCATTTTTTTTTTTAAATAACAGTCATTTATATGAAAGTCAACAGTATCTGAACATTTATTGTATTATACTATAGGCTACTATAGAATACAATTTAGTTATTTATTGTACTATTGTACTATACTATACTATAGTATACTGTATTTATTGTATTATAGTACATTAATTATAGTCAATTATAGTCAAGTTTACAAAGCAAGAAAAGCCACACTTTTGGAGCTGGTTTTGTGATGCAAACATTAACATGTATTAGTTTACAAATGTTGCAGTATGGTAAAAATGTTCTGAAGACATTACATAGTATTGTGCAAATAACCACACAAAATAAACCCTTATTAATTAATAATCTGCCTCTGCTGTCATAATTTATGTGAAATACAAATGGTTGGAAACTGCGGTGAATTTAAATATAGGTATGTTTTTGCAGTTTTGAGGCATGTTTTTCAAAAGAACCAAGGTTGAAGATTTATTTTATCATTAAAAATCAGGTTCTCTATAGAGAAAATCAATGTCAGTTTCACTTGTGAAAACCAACCAGTGACTACTATTGCTTTTTGAGATACACTGTCATAGCAGTGCTATACATGGCTTTGTCACTTTTCAGTATGACACAATTGAGAGCGTGTTGGACGGTAACGCTTCCAGACATCCTTACACATACTTCACATGGTGATTTTACACCCCCACAGGCTCCTTTAAACACTCTCCAGACCAACAAGGTCTTCTTGAAACAAGCTACCTCATACCACTTGGCCTTGTCTTTAGTTTTTGAAGGTCCTTTATTCTTCTACCTACATGAAGAAGAATGTTTGTAGAGTCTAAATGGATTGTATCACGTATTATTAGATGTGAAGCATCTGAGGTTGTGAATTCCAATTTAGCCATCTTCACAGTGACATGTAAAGCACTCTTGAAATACACAAACACAAACTGGTCTACATGTTTAATGTCCCATAAATGTTCAGTCTTTAATACTGTACTGACTATCAAAACAAAACAAAACAAAAAAACGACAAAACAAAAACAAAAAGTCTAAACAACATTTGGTCCCCACAGTGTCCCCACACATATCCAATCATTGTTGTGATCACCTCTCTAATTTACATTTCAACAAAATTACATGTTGAAATGCTCAAAGACCGAACAAAATATAATACAGTGTTCTTAGCAATCTTTTGCTTTCACAGATCTAGTAACACAACAGTGACAATGCTGTTGAAAATGGTGTTAAAATTCCTTGGCCCTGTCAACATGACATAAGTCAGTTAAATGTCTCTTCCGTGACATTCTGTCATCCAATACACATATCACTCATTCTATCATTGTTGTTTGTCACCGTGGAGTTGACGTTTGTACGCCTGTCCTGCATGGTTTGTGGTGTGTAGTGTTTGATAGAAGGGGCAATAAAGGTGGTATACAGTGACAGCAATAAAATGACGTGTTTATGATTAGCCAGCTGTTTGTGTATGAGAAAGGAAAAAAAATAGCCATAGTTGAATGTCAATGATTCCTGGGGTGCAAATCAAGATAATGCATATATCCAATTGCATATACAGAGAGAGCCCTTCACCTCTAGATGTCATTCACACACCATACTATAAAGTCCACTACTAAAGGGCCTGTTTTAGATTGTAACCATTGTGGGAAGAGACAATCGAAATAAAGAAAATTGATAACATAGGCCCATTCTCATGAAACAGTTTTGCTGTTTAGGGTATAAAGCTCTCTGTATACCTGTATCTATCCTGTAAAAATGATGTACTATCTCTTTTATCCCTTTCCCTAAAACAGTATACATTTACAGGGACATTTAAAGGGATAGTTCACCCAAAAATGAGAAACTAAACAGTATTTATATCATTTTTTACCTCTGATTCACAGCTATGTCCTACTGTCCTGAGCGCATGCACAGCATCTGGTGCGTGACGTGTGCGTGCTCTGGTGTAGTATACACAAGCGCCGGAAGCAATCTGCGCTTATACGTCACTTATTGTTTACACCGCACAGAGATTGCGGGTACGACGGCTATTCAAAATGGTATTTACTTGCTCGTATCCTGATTGTTCAAACTGATTTAAAGCTAAATGATTATGTTTTCTTGCACAAACTCATGTGGGATTGTTGAATTCCCAACTTCTGAGCCTGATCGCTTAAAATTATGGTTGCTTGCTCTTCGGCTGGATATCAACACACCCATAAACTTACTAAAACTGTGGAGGGTCTGCAGCGATCATTTTTCCCCTGATGATTTTAGACCCAGGAGTGGATCACGTACAACTGATATCATCAGCTGTGCCTATGGTTTTTTTTCCACATCGAACAGAAGTATGTGAACAAGATCATTGTATCTGTCCTTTTTATTTGTAAAGGTGCCCTTATGAAAAATAACTAATGAAATAAAGTTTTGATGTAGTAAAAGCATGTTTTTTATTGGTCGACCACTGTTTTAATACAGCCAACATGTTTAAACTATGGTTTTGGAAGCACAACCATGGTTCAATTTTTATTAACCATGGCTTTACTACAAAAACACCCTTTTTTGGTTGGATTTGTGGTTAAACCTTTGTAAAACCATGGTTAACTTTCATAAGGGTGAAGTGAAATAATAAGTTTAATAATACACAGTGTGTATTCAAGTTATTATAGCTGTACATAGTGTTGGGCAAAAAAATCTAATTCATGTTGTCTGATGATACATAAAAATCGTCTTCCATTGTGATGACCTGTACTTCTAAATATCTTTAGATCTTCACAGTGCCAGTGAACACGTCTGCAATCTCTGTGCAGTGTAAAGAGTGACGTATAAGTGCAAATCGATTCCGCCACTTGCGTATACTATACGCCAGAGCACATACACGTCACGCGCCAGATGCTGTGCATGCGCTTAGAACAGTAGGACATAGTGGTGAATTAGAGGTAAAAAATGATATAAATACTGTTCAGTTTCTCGCACAAACTGATTGTTTCATGTCTCAGGACATCAGTGTATCGTCACAAGTCACAGGGTTTAATTTGGTTTTGTTTGTGTATGTATGTGTATGTTTTTTTTCTCTCAAAGATTTGGTAGCCCTTGACTGCCATTATATGACTGACAGACTGCAACAGTTTGAGTTAAAAATCTTTGTTTGTATTCTACTGAAGAAACAAAGTCATCTACATCTTGGATGCCCTGGGGGTAAGCAGATAAACATCAAATTTTCATTTTTGGGTGAACTATCCCTTTAAGACATAAACAGCACTGTTAAAGAACAAGTGTGAATGCATCTTCAATGCTAAAGTTCCTCTGATGCTTTGCCACAACTTCTGGAGTGGGTTTGAATGAGCAGAGTTCCCTGGAGTAATCACTTTTGGTTTATCGCTTCTAGTAATCAACTTTCCTCTCTCTGCAATAACATGCAGTTATCTTAAGGACTGTCATTCCATACAGGAATAAACTTACACAACTGAATTTAGAATGATATTTTGTGATATACCTGTGGCCTATCTTTCCAAAACAAGCTTATTTCCACTCCACCTATCAGAGATTTATTGCGTTGTCACAATCCATTATTTTTCCTTTCCAACTCCTAATGCATGCACCGCTGTGGATGGTGTTCAAAGAGGGCAAGGATAGGACGGACTCCCCCTGGAATCCTTTCAAGTTTTGATTGGAAAGTTACCAGCACTGGCATTTTGAAAAACGGATCTCATGGAAGGGGATGCCTAAAATGCAAAAGAGAAGAGAAACAACACAGATACAGACAACAGGAGAGTGAGTTAACACTCAATGAATTGGCGCTCACTGAACAGCCACAACTGATGCGTTAAAACGGTTGCCAAGAAATGAACAGTATAGGAGGGGAAAAAAAATAGAAAAACAAAGCGAGAGAGTATAAATGAGAAAGTGGATGAGAGATGGGGACTGACCTCAATTACAGTATGCAGATAGAAGAGTGTTCATCCAGGTATGTGCCATCAGTCTTGGATGGCAACAGTATAATTCACAGTGATACAAATTCTCTTCCAAAGTGTGTGGAAAACACATTCACGTATGAATTGCTTTGCTTGAATGTATGCTAAACCCTGAAAACTGACTGTGGGACATAGATTTATCATCATCATCATCATGTATCTGACAGCTGAAGGACTTGCAATGGTTCATATCACTGAGGAGACCTCCATTAAACTACTGGAGAGGATTATTAGCGATAAGGATGCTATGAATTATCTAAAAGGACAGTTGATCGCTTCTGTTTCCATAAATAGAGATTTCCACTAAAAATCTTGATTCAGGATGGGCCAAAGACAGTGGCTCCCTCATTGAGATCGCTGTCCTGAGTAGGCCTTGACAATATATGATAAAATCCACCACAAATCACAGCCAATTGTCATGTTTTTTTTTTTTTTTTTTTTTTGCCTTGTAGAGTGCTGTCTTGAAATGGATGAGCTCATAATCTAAAAATGGATGAGCTCATAATCAAATAAATAAATAAATACTAAACCTTGATTATGCTTAAGATTTTAACACATTCAACCAGAGCAAGTTTTTTTTTTTTTTTTTTTTTTTTTTGCTGTACAGTGTGAGGAAATTTAATGTACACTCTGGTTCTTTCTTAACCCAACATATTCTAAAAATGTGTTATCTCGTGCAGCACAAATGTGGTACAGCTGTATAAAGTGCAAACACAAGAAGAGAATATGAGTCTGTCAGAGATGGCAAAAGTAAACACATTCTTCACTTAAGTAGAAGTACAGATACTCATGTTTAAAAATACTCTGGTAAAAGTAGAAGTACTGACTACACTTTTTTTACTCAGGTTAAAGTAAAAAGTACCCATTACTACTGCCTGTTTTGGTGTCAAGCTGGTAACTGCACCTTACGTCATATTGACACATTAATACAAAATAACTTATATTTAAAATTTTGTTAGCTAATGAATGTATCAAGGCTGAACAACCACTATGTAGAACAGGGCAGGACTGGGACAAAATTTCAGGCTGGGAAATCTCATACTCATCCAGGCCATCCTATTTACCGACAACAAATTCTGAAACCATGGAAAACCCTATTTTTTGTATGGCCATCACATTTAAAAAAAGATTTAAAAGCTGGGGTCGTGAAAAATAATTAAAGGTTCTCTCTTGAACTATAGCTTCATTTCCATTTTCCTTCAGTCTCTTCATTTTTCATGATAGCTCTCTGCATCTCACTTAATTTTCTTGTACCTGTCACTTTTCCCATCAGGCATCTACTGTTATGAACAGAACTGTCTCCACCTTTTAGCAAAACAGCCACCTCATTGTATTGAGGTTTGCAATAACATAAGTTTATTTTAGGTCAGTTTAAAGGATCACATTATGACCATGTGTTGTTTATCTTAAAATTACTTAAATACTATAGATTTAATAAAACTATTTTTTATAAATTGCCTAAATGTCAAAATTAGTACAATAATAATTACATCATGACAATATATTTACAGAAAAAATTCTAATACTGAACATTTTATTGCATTATCATGAGTCATATTTTTCTTTTACCAAAATTAACCATGTTTTATTGGCTGATTAATTTACAACCATAATTTTACTACAAATTTCATGGCTAGTCTATGGTTAGTGTAGCAAAACATTTGTGATTACCATGGTTTTTGATTTTACATTTTTCCCTCTAAACGTATTATAAAATGATGTTTTATAACATTGGTTTGCTAAATTACCACTGTAATTTTACAGTAGATAATAATGATGTCCTTCAGCTTACAGTATTTTGAATGATGATAGTCATTCATTTAATTTAGTTTACAGTAGCTATTATTAATCCTCTGGCTACTGCTAAGGGTTGCTAGCACTTAACTAAGTAAATGAAGACACAGCTACTGTAGCCTATTTACAGATTAAACTAACCCTAAATCTTGAAGTCCTGAACAGGTCAGTAGTTCTACCTCTCTGATCTCCTCCATTTTTGAGTCACTCGCATTGATTACTCTAATAGAAATCGTTTGGAGATGCGGAGCGCGCGCAAGCCGAATCGTGTTGCCAGTACAGATTAACCGATTCATGATTTAGAGATTTGTTATTAAATGGTGATCCACAAAATGCAGACTGAAACTAAAGTAATGAGCCTGGTTTGAAAATGTAAGAAGTAGAAAGTACAGATATTTGTGTAAAAATGTAAGTAGTAAAAGTAATAAGTAGACCAAAAAATAAATAGTTAAGTAAAGTGCTGATACCAGAAAAATCTACTTAAGTACAGTAACCAGGTATTTGTACTTAGATACTTCCTATTTCTGGAGTCTGTATTTGTTTCCCACTGACATTCTGAAATACTCACATAATTCACATAATAAAGAGAATAGCCAAATCTGATTGGAATACATAGATGCTTACTTTCTGATGCAACTATCAGAAAATAATTTTTTAGAAGTTTTATAAGATGATTTTCTTGTGTTGCCAGGCTATTGGCTTTTAAACCAGTAAAACAGGTTATTTAAATTGAATTTTGGCATATTGGTGTGCATACTGTGTAACATGCTCGCTGTCATTATAGGCACAATCTTTTTTTTCCAGGCAAGACATTTCAGAAATAGAAACCATTCCGAATATGGAATCCCCTGTTACCATGTATCACTCATGGTTGGGTCGAAGAAAAACTCTGATTAACATAGAAAATGTAGAAAATCTTTGGTACATCTGGTTTGGACATGGTGTAAATGTTTATGGTTGGCAAGCCACTTTGCAACTTGTGACATTCATATGTAGTTGAACTGATGCTCCGTCACAGGTGTGTGTGTGTCCTATATTGGTTATGTTACAACAGTTTTAAAAGTAACTTGTCAGAGAAATAGCTGTGTGGGCAGTGCTCTGATACCGTTACTGTATATGGTTCAGTTGTATTTCTGGCAACCTGAGGTCAATTCTCATCTCTCTGCTGCCATGGTTTCCTGTATGTCTTCTCATTGTGCTATTTACTGTGAATGCAGTCGAAAAAGCCCAACCATACATTAAACACATTCAAAGTCTGGGTTTCACAGATGTTTTAAAGTTTTTGAAAGACAAAGGATGCAGTAAAACCGTAATATTGTGAAATATTACTACAGTTTAAAAATACAGTTTGCTATTTTAATTTAATTTCAGATTTCTGAATTCATTATAAAGGTTTCATTATAGCAGTTGTGATGCTTAATATTTTTCAATTGATTGATGATTGATTGTTTGACAAGCAGTAATGCAGGAGTTGGTTTCTAGAGTGTTTGGGGTCAAAAGAACCCATCCCCACGTACTCATGATATTTTAGTCTCCAGATAATGTTCGGGTCCCTCCTTTTTCTCTCATTTTATGAGTGATTATAAGTTCTGGTTAAACTTTCTCTTGATATATAGTACAAAAACAACAGTTTCTCCTCAGTGAGCCAGGCCAGTCTGACTCCTGACTCCCTGGTAATATACAATTAAACTAAGGTGAAGAAACCCCAACAGAAAGCACACATGCGGAGGAATACCAAATGATTCTGTGATCTGGCTTTAATGATTGATTAGGGAGCAGCTCCGAGCAGGTTTGGGTCGGGCCTGCTGGGAAAGAGGCTAGGGGTGAGCTAATCGCGAATTGCTTATTGCTTGACAGAGCCAATGTGGAAAACAAAACGGGTTTGTGGGCAGTGTTAAGGCTCTCTGCAGAAATCCACTTTGTGCACTGGCCCGTATCTATATTAGACGAAATAAACACATCATCATTCTGTGGTCCAGACCCTCAGGAGGCACGCTGCTGGATATCAAACCCACACTACTTGTCACTGTTATCTTCATCTTGTTTGACAGCTACACTCTTAATTCAAACAAGCATTGCTTGTCATTTCACAGAGCTCAATGGAATACAAATGTAGAAGAAAAAAAAAAAAAAAAGCTCTTGGCCGAATCTAGTGAAACGTGTCAAAAGCAGGTCTATGTGGTATTTTAGCCCAAAATTAAAAGAAAGAAATAAGATATTTTGCATAAAGGAAAATTAAGTCTATTTTTAAGACAATTAATATTTTATTGTCTACACTACTACTAAAAACAAACAAACAAACAAAAAAGCTGGTGCTGGGGAATGTAATGATGAATATAATTTGCTATTTATTTTTCCCAATATTATATTATATTATATTATATTATTATATTATATTATATTGTATTATATTCGGTTGATTTTGTCATGGCGAAATTTGAGTCAAACATTTCTTAATGAGATTTACCCCTTTAATTTTATTCACAAATAATTGTCTTATGATGGCTTTCTTCTCCTCTATGTGTACAGGGCTATAGACTGAATGGCTTGAATTACGTGGGTGCAGGAAAACATGATTAAAGCTTATATTTCAGATCACTTACTTCTCCATTAGTATGATTAATGTGGCCAGCTTATGTCCCAGGCGGGGGCCCTGCTTGAAAAATGATGCAATTACCCCTTTTTGAATAGGAGAGGGAAGCCCTCCTCAAGATGGCAAAGAGAGTGATGCTTGTGGGGCGTTTGGGAGTTAAATTGCTCTTGCTGTTTCAGTCTCTCACTTTCTCATTCAAGCAAAGATGAAGCACTTCATGAACATTGTCCTGCACTGACTGCTCATTACGTCACAGCCATGCAAATGGGATTAGCTTGGGGCAGGGGTTTTCTTTGTGTAATTATATTTAAAGCGCAATACAAGTTGAACAAACTAATAGCTAGGGCAGGGAACAATAACACATTCATTTCTGTGATTAATATTTTATGTTTATCACATTACAAATAATTAATGCAATTAGCATCCCTTTCTTTCAATTCCTGAAGTAGCTATCATAATGTCTTTTCCTCACATTCTTTGGCTTGCACTACAGTATGCGCAGCTCACCAGCTCCATAAATGTAAAACACTATACATCTATCACTTAATTTCATGTCTGTTTTTTATTTTGTTCAGTTAATGGTTCATGTCTTTTATTTTGTATTTTAGTTCCTTTTCCTTGCTCCTCATATAATCCGGTCATGTGGTTCTGCTTGTTCATGTGTCTTGTTTTCATTAGACTTGTTTGACTTCATGACAAAAGCAATGCATTCTGGTTAGAACATTTTTCTGACTTTGATCGGCACTGCAGCTGTCTTACGATCACATGTGCCATCAAAATACTGCAAGTGCAAAACGAGACCAGCCACCTAGAGCAGGTACTCAAAATAGGCTGCAAAAGCCTTGATGACGACACACTTTATTCTCTTTATTCTGGTCAGATTGCGATCTGTGAATAAACGTGTCCTATTCTGTGTTCTAAACTCCTGAAACATTGGTTTCACATATTTTAAAGCGGTCAATGCAATTTGGGAAATAAATCAATCAAATCTGTATGTGTGTAAAATATTAAGATGTAACCCCCCTTTGTAATTGTTAACATTATCTTAAGTAGTTGTAATGTGGTAACACTTTATTTTGATAGTCCTCTTTAGACATTCCACTAACAGTAAGTAGCTTTGCAACTGCATGTCAACTAGTCATTAGAGTACTAGTAGACTGTCTGATTAATATCTTCTAACACTCTTCTAAACTTTGTAAGTAAATGTCAACTATCAAAATAAAGTGTAACCGTTGCAATTTAATTACACATTTTTTTTCTCAGTTACAGATTACAGATACATTTATTTGCAATTAAATTACGTAATTCCTTTATATGTAACTACTTTCTTCCCAGCACTGCAGGCATGTTACTGCAGCACTGATAAGTACAATATAGCTTGATTTTGTTCTATGGTAAGGCATTACTGACATAACAGGACTTCACCGTTTTCTGTAAAGCTCTTTTGAAACATATTGTGAGAAGCGCAATAAAAATAAATTGACTTGACGTTAAAGAATAAAGTGACTACCTGCAGTTCTATGCATATGTTATAACACAACATACAGCATAACTACTTTTCAAAACTACCTTTCATGCTGCAAAGCAGCTAGCAGCGGGTGCTTCATTATGGGAGATGCACGTCTATTTTTGGCGTGCAGGTAAAAGCTTTCGTCTAAGTACTGCAGTTGCAAGAAAGGCAGCATGATGACATCATCACTGCAGTCCGAATGACCTCTCGCTGTGACTTATGTGCGATCTCATCAAGGTTGTTTTGATAATTATTGAGAAAATGAACAAACCAGGTCACAGGAACAATTGAAAGGCAGCAGAGCTCCGTGATAGAAAAAGTGCTAAGTAAGTTTGCATCAAAATAACAGACATGCGCGTACCCCATAGACTTTTTTCAGGTTTGCTTTTTTCATTTGGTACAGATTGATTCACATGAGCCATTGAAAGAGACTCTGGCTGTGTAACCAATATATATTTTGACCAATGCTGAACACTTTTACACTGGGGCTTTTTATCAACAGTCTTTTCAGCTGCAGCAAAAACAGTAGTGATTACGCTTTCTGAAATCTTATTTCAAAGCCTTCAAGTTAAAAGCTATCAGTTTTCTACTTGCGAGCCAGCATTAGATGTGTCTGGCGATGTTGCTTTAGCATTAGTTTGTTGGTAATTTCAGTCATCAAACACTTTCGCTTTGGTCTTTGTTTGCTACGCTTTTGTTTCGCTTTCACTCAAGTGCCAAAACACTTGAGACATGAATTATGGATCCAAACATTTCATAAATTTGATTGCTATCACTTTTATCTCATTTGGTTCCTTCAGCAACAAAAGCTGAAACAGAAAAAGTGTTGTGGTAATATTAGACATTGCATTTTCTTCAGAGAAACCAGGAGAGGTTATTAAATCAGCTGTATTTGAAAGGAAAGAAGAAGAAGAAGAAGAAGAAGAAGAAGAAAGAGAAATACATTTATTACATGCAGATTTGAGGTGCTGATTTTTATCATGCTGTCTTACAATGAGAATTGCCAGTCAGCTTTAAGAATTTTAAAACCCATCCATTAAGGGAGTAAACATTTCACAAACTCCCATTCTTTTGAACTGAACACATTAATGGGGTTATAAGCTTAAAGCATATAAATTGCAGTCCTAGCCTTGTAATTATTTTTTATGGACAATTCTACTGAAACAGCTGGAGAAACAGCCATTCTTGAGGTGTTAGTCCAAGCCTGAGGTGCTTAATTTGGTGGAACACTGCAGAGTAGAAGCTGCAGTAACATGTCCATCATTCTGGATTGGAAGTTCATATAAAGCACAAAGAGAGAGAGAGCGAGAGAGAGAGAGAGAGAGAGAGAGAGAGAGAGAGAGAGAGTGCACAGAAAACCACCTGCTGTTTTTCTTTCTCTTTAGAAACTTTGCTCTAGATTTAATGATTACTGTTGCAGTGGCCATCTGGTTATTTCAGAGTTTCTCAGTCATTCTGACTTGCACATTTCCTGTTTTGTCCTACGTCAGGCTTCTTCCTGATTGTGTAATTAAATAAAAAGCCTCAAACATCCTAATCGTTATTACAAAATGAAAGTCTCTGAAAGATCTGGAGACGCATTTCCCAAATGCCTTGTTAGCCAACTATGGTTGCAAATTGTTGCCAACACAGTTAATGAATCTGTGTTTTCTAAAATCATAGTTCCAACAAACATTTCCAAACTGCATACCAAACTTGTGTGTTTGGAACCATCTCTTCTTACCTTTTTTATAATCTGAAAAACCTTCTTTTACCACAGATGTTAAAAGTTCCTTATGGAACTATTTAGACAAAAAAGGTTTTTCTATGGCATAGTGAAGCACCTTTATTTTTAAGAGTGTAACATGCAGTGCATTGTATATGTTTCGTTCCAATTAAAAATATACTGTATACATTTTAATCTACATATTTTAGCATGTCAACAATAAGGTGCATTTTTGAAGAGCATGCATGTGCCAAAATTTGTAATGGAACCCCAGAGTATAACATAAGAGGGTACCAGAAATGAATCAAATATCAAATGAATCAAAATGACAAGGAGCAAAAATAGTGAAGTAGCTTTCAAATAGGCCTAATGAACTGCATACGGGAGTAAATTGTACAGCAATTACATACTGCATGTTAACGTGATAAAAAAAAAAGAAACGCCTTTATGCTGTTTGTGTAAATTAACTATAATAACCTGACATTAATTATGATCTTGAATCAGTTAATTACAAAAGGTTATTAATCCCCAGTTGGTGTTTGAAGTCATTAACAACAACACTGTTGAACTAACTTGGTTTAAACGATGGAGGTGCATTCATCTTACTACGATTTTAGTATAGCTAATTTCTACAACGATCCAATTTAATGTCAGTGTTCAGAAAGTGCACCCCTGGTTTGCTGTTGTGCGCCTGAGGAAACCAAATCTATTGACATACCAATCTATCTGATGTATCATTGTTCCAGTTCTTATTCTTAACTATTTGGTGCATGTTATTAAAAAAAAAAGTTTTTGTAATCAAAAAAATATTCCTTTTCCGGAAATGTCACCAATCCCTATCACGTTTTATAATAACATTCCCATTTATCTTAATGCCAGTTGTATACAACTCCCACATATATGCAACTTGCAATGTGTCTTATTTGCTAATCAAAACCACCAAAACTTTGACCCATCGGTTCGAACCGTTTCGCTCAAACAACCTGTTACAGTATATAGAGGCCACTTAAAGATTAGTTCACCCACAAATGAAAATTCTGCCATTAATTACTCATCCTCAAGTCATTCCAACCCTGCAAGACCTTTGTTCATCTTTGGAACACAAATTAAGATATTTATGATGAAATCAGAGAGCTTTTTGACCCTCCATAGACACCAGCACAACTCACTGTAAAAAAATGCTTTTCTTACTTAGATTTTTAGTCTTGTTTCCAGCCAAAATATCTAAAAATTCTTAAATCAAGAAGGATTTTCTAGACGAGCACAAATTATTGTCTTGTTTTCAGAAAAAAAAAAGTAAAAATTAAGTGAGTTTTTGTTTAGAACAAGCAAAATAATCTGCCAATGGGGTAAGCAAAATAATCTTATTTCAAGCAGAAAACAAGATTATTTTGCTTACTCCATTGGCAGATATTTTCGCTTGTTTTTTTGTTTTTGAAAACAAGACAATAATTTATAAAATCCTTCTTGATTTAAGAATTTTTGATATTTTGGGTGGAAACAAGACAAAAAAATCTCAGTAAAAAAAAAAACATTTTTTTGCAGTTTTAGGTCCAGAACGGTAGTAAGCATATTGTTAAAATAGTCCATGTGACATCAGTGGTTCAACCTTAATTTTATGAAGATACGAGAATATTTTTTGTGCACAAAGAAAACAAAAATAACAACTTTGTTCAACAATTTATTCTCTTTCGTATCAGTCTTCGACGTGTGTTCACAAGAGTATTATGACGCATGTGTGTGGGGCTCTTTTGGACGTGCATCGAAGATTGTCTATGGAGGGTTAGAAAGCTCTTGGATTTCATCAAAATCTTATTTTGTTTTCTAAAGATAAACAAAGGTCTTATGAGTAATTAATGACAAAATTTTGGGGTGAACTAAATAATAAATTCTCAATGCATAAAATCAGTCCCCACCCTCCATTTCTTCTCAGTGTCTTGTTTGTGTAGCTTTGCAAACACTGAATTTCAAGATACACAAATGCACTTTTTTTTCTCTCTCCTGACACATCCAACACATCCAAACTCTGACTTTTAAAAGAGCACTGGAACTGTGAATCATAACAGCAATAAAAACTCGTGGACAGTTCTCATTGCACGTCACGTCTTTGTTTATAGCTATGCAATTCCTCAGATGTGTGTGTGTGCGATTCTGGGGACAGCGGGGCCCATCACACAATTCTTGACAGGCAGATGCAGACTTTTGTATTAGACATGCACTCACTCTGTTTCCATTTATATCACTGAAATGTATGTGACAGGAAATCGGGATTCTTTGAGTTGATTGGTTAAGACATATAGGCACGCCAGAGAGGCACAGAGTGGAGAAACTGGTTAAGAAAAATGCGAGTGAAGGGGGATGGGGATGGATAGATTTGCAGTGCAGGGAAATGAAGTGGCGGTGCGTCTCGCTGGAGGCACGGGCGATGGATTGGCTGAGTGAGCAGGGCTCAGGAGAGGAAGGCCGGAACACCGCCAGTTTAACACTGTGACGAGGCTTCAAATCTGAGGCTCAGCTGCCGGCGCAGCAGGGGGTCTGCTTCATTCCCGCTTCTCACGCTTAGGACAGAACACGTTTATCAAGACTCGTACTAGACGAGCCAACGGGAGAGAGGGCTGAAGGCCTGAGTTCTGAGGTGAATATTTACTAGCCCATCTGTCCTTGTCTTATTTTCAAAATTCAGTTTTCTCCTCACGTTTGTGTCTGCTTCCTGCTACACTCTGGAGCAGCGTGAGGGAGCGATTACATTGTCATGCCTCTTAATACCACACAACTTACCGCTCACTGTGTCTGTGCGGGAAATATTGCTCTTGTCCTGGTTGCCCTGATCTGTAATAAATACTCAACAAAGCCATCTGCTTTGACTAAATAAACACATCAGAAAACAGCAAAGCACACAAGAGGGCTTTTGGAGTTAACCTTTTATACACACTGAAGAGTTACAAAATCAAATAACACTTCATAGTGTGTTTGTTTCAATGTGGAAAGCAGGGGGAATATTCTTTTGCAAATGGATAGGAATTGTAAAAACTTCTGGATAAACAGGAGAGAGGCTAAATGAACAAATGATTCAGTGCTTGACTGAACTGTCCTAATGAATTAAACAAAGTTTCAGATCTTCCTGCAATCTGTTTGACTGATTAGATCAAAAAAGGGAATTTCTTTGCAATTCTGGCATTGCTGGTTTTGATCCCAAAGAGCTAGAAAACATCTAGAAAAGTCTAGTGATGCCTCTCCCATACCATATTTAGTGCAACTTTATTTTGTCCAGTTTATGTCCAGTTCTCACTATTATTTATTAACTACGAATTTTGCCTCAGTAGACTTCTGATTTGCTGCTTATTCAACATGTTCTTACTCTCAACTTGTCATATATTGATGCTTGGTCAGGACCCCTTAGTATCCCTTTTTGATGCTCAGGGTACCATTTTAGAGTCACATTTCGATGTGCAGGTACTCTATTGCTTTCAGTTGTTCACCTTGTGCATCAGATAAAGACACACACATGCATGCATTTAACAAAAATAATTTTATATGAACTGATACTTTCATATATATTTTGGAGCACCTAACCCCACATTAAAGCTTTCACATCTCTTAGCATGACACATTTGGTCACGAGACACACAAGAGCCAGTGGCATTTCACAACCAATGCTGATGTAATGCTTCTTCTGGTGGCAATTTTTGAATTTTTAAATTTCAATTTTTGAACACAAGGTAGTGCCACACTGCTCATTGGAAGCAGTAATGTCAAATCATGAATGTGTTGGCTTATTAATAGTTAGTAAGGTAGTTGGTAGTATTAAGGGACCTAAATTGTTCATACAGAATAAGATGATGCGTACTTTAGAAGTACTAATAAACAGCTAATATGCTAGTAGTCTGCATGCTAATAGAGAATTGATTCTTAAAATAAAGTATTACCCAATATTCTGTTCAGTATACATACTATATGCTGAAATACTATGAGTAATATGCTATTGTGAAAATAGTCTCAGAAAATAAGGCAAGAAGAAATGTCAGAAAAAAGAGCGTGTGTGGCATATGGGGTTAGAATCGTTGCATAATTCCAAATAAATACATTATGATCCACAAATAAATGTAAAGCGATTGACAAAAACAAAGCATATTCACAAAATAAATAGAATGAGATCCACAAATAAATCTTAGAGTTCCACAAACATGAATTATATTCACAAGTAAAAAAATTAGAATTGCAAATAAAAAACATACTCACAAATATTTTTTTTTATTTTACAAACACAACTTTGCCCGGCATTTATATGTGAATCGCGTACTGTGCATTTGTAGATCGCTGCGCGTATTTGTGGATTGTTTTCTGTGCATTTGTGGATCGCAGCACATATTTGTGGATTGCTCTCTGTGCATTTGTAAATCGCTGCGCGTATTTGTGGATTTTGAAACATTTCAAGCGTCAAGACGCACACTGATCCACAAATGCATGGACTCCACCCACCTTCTACTTAAGCCAATCAGATACCGGCCACGTGGGGCTGACCAATCGTTGCATGTTCTCGCTCCAACCAATCACGTTTTGCCTTACAATCAGTGCAGGACCAGCAGTAATTCAGGACAATTAACCTCTTCAAAATGGACGACTAGGACAGTGGTGCTCATCACAGCAATATTGTAATAATATCTAAAATAAAACAAGTAATGTTATGTGTAATGTAATCAGTGTTTTATGTATCACTGAGTCGATGCGTGTTTTCACCGTGAGTGTGTTTAGCAAACTGATATTCTACGGTGACCGGGAGGGGAGGTCTTCGGTGCACTTAGTTTTGGCGTGGCCACGATATATAAACTCGTGAGAACGTGATAATATAACACAGCCACGAGATATTAATTTGTGGGAACGTCATATTATGTCGTGGCCACGAGATCGTTTTGTCGAGGTAACGATGTCGTGGTCTCGAGATGCTATGTTGAGGGAACGACATACATTTCTCGTGGCCACGTCTTATTATGATGAGGGAACGGCATATTTTTCTCATGCATAAACAAACCTTCGTGACCATAGCAACCTGGGATTATCAGAGTTGTTTAAAACATTTTTACTAACATGAAACATTTAATTTAATATTTGTATATTCTTCTTCTTCTTCTTATTATTATTATTATTATTAATAATAATAAGAACGTTATGTAAGATCGAAATGAAGGGAAAATATAAAAATATAATAATAGGCTAATAATAATGATGTTGATGAAGATGATGGTGATGGCCTAATAATAATATACAAATATTTTGAAGACGATTGAGGGATGGGTAAAAATGTTTTCTTGTATGCCTATGTTATTTAGACTACTTTAGGTAACGTTTATTCATTATAAACTTAATATGAATGCTGTTTACATTGCGTGCAATATAATAATTTATATTATAAAACAATAAAATAAATTATGAAATAATCAATAATTAATATAATAATTTATTAATTCAAAATAAAATAATAATGAATCCATCTCTGATAATCCCGGGTTGCTATGGTCACGCAGGTTTGTTTATGCAATAAACTCGTGTCCACAAGAAAAATATGTCGTTCCCTCAACATAAGAAGTCGTGGCATAAGTATGTCGTTACCTCGACAAAACGTTCTCGTGGCCACGATGTAATATCACGTTCCCACAAATTAATATCTCGTGGCTGTGTTATATTATCACGTTCTCACGAGTTTATATGTCGTGGCCACGCCAAAACTAAGTGAACCGAAGACCTCCCCTCCCGGTCACCGTAGAATATCAGTTTGCTAAACACACTCACGGTGAAAACACGCATCGACTCAGTGATACATGAAACACTGATTACATTACACATAACATTACTTGTTTTATTTTAGATATTATTACAATAATGCTGTGATGGGCACCACTGTCCTAGTCGTCCATTCTGAAGAGGTTAATTGTCCTGAATTACGGCTGGTCCTGCACTGATTGTAAGGCAAAACGTGATTGGTTGGAGCGAGAACATGCAACGATTGGTCAGCCCCACGTGGCCGGTATCTGATTGGCTTAAGTAGAAGGTGGGTGGAGTCCATGCATTTGTGGATCAGTGTGCGTCTTGACGCTTGAAATGTTTCAAAATCCACAAATACGCGCAGCGATTTACAAATGCACAGAGAGCAATCCACAAATATGTGCTGCGATCCACAAATGCACAGAAAACAATCCACAAATACGCGCAGCGATCTACAAATGCACAGTACGCGATTCACATATAAATGCCGGGCAAAGTTGTGTTTGTAAAATAAAAAAAATATTTGTGAGTATGTTTTTTATTTGCAATTCTAATTTTTTTACTTGTGAATATAATTCATGTTTGTGGAACTCTAAGATTTATTTGTGGATCTCATTCTATTTATTTTGTGAATATGCTTTGTTTTTGTCAATCGCTTTACATTTATTTGTGGATCATAATGTATTTATTTGGAATTATGCAACGATTCTAACCCCATAGTGGCACATCAGTGATATGCTCTCTAAACTCTCCAGACCATGAACATGAAATATACCGACTCTAAAAGTGAAAGCTGCTGATGTCATTTCAGACACGTCATAGCACTGCTGTGTACAGCATCTGGTATTGGGTGCAGTTTCCTTATGTGGCCTAATCAGTGTGCATGGGAGAACATATCCTTGAAGGGACAAGCATCTGTACCAAATTCAGGTGTGATAATGCATGCATACATAATATAGAATGAAATGTGTTCAAGCACTCACATTCTCAAGCAAGAACACACAAACGTTTTCTCATAGCAAGGGAGACAAAAACATAAGTGTCTTCTTGTAATCATTATGGTAATTATTATAGTATATAATGAACAGTAACACTGATTCAGAACAACAGAGGAAATGTTATACTCTGAAGAATTAGCTGCATTAAACTAGAGCATTTTTTATATTCTCTCATACCATAAGCATGTAAAGATGCCTTCAGGATTTCATGTGACATTAATCACAAGTTTTACATTTCGAACATTCTCTTTTTTAATTGATTGATTGATTGGAAAATTAGATGTACATCCACATAAAATGTTCCAGAAATAAAACATCCCATGGATGATGCATAAATAGCCTTTTTTGTGCTAATGGTTAGAAAACATATTTAAAGAAATTTAAAGTCTGAAAAAAAAAAAAACATTACTGGAAGAATGTTTGTTTATAACTTTGAGAAAACTTCTAAGGACATTGCTTAGCTGGGTATGCACTGGATTTACAACCACATTTGAAAGTGTCTCAAAATGGATGCCAAAAAAACAAAACAAATCTGATCTCATAACTGTTTGTACACTTATGCAACAAGATCTAGTCTGTGCCAGAAACTGGTGAGAAAACAGGAATTGGCTGACAGTAAATGCAGCCAATGATATTCTGGTCTCTCTGGCTTCTTTAGTGTAAGTCAGTGCAATAGAGGAGCATTAGCAATCAGTCACAGTTTTATTGTCTGCACGTCCAATTAGAGTCTCACGAAACTGAAGAACACATTCAGGTCAAGCCTTTTTTAAGGAACCTTAAGAGAATTATTTTCATGACATTTAAACACAAGTAAGCAAAACAGTAATATTAATTCTTTATTTAGCCAAAACCACTACTAATGCAATAACCTCTTAATACCCCGTGATTTTAGATGCACAGATAAGAAGAAATGCAATGGCTTTGTGAAGAAAAAGTCAAACATCTTTGACAAGCATTTGCAGAGCCCCATGGCCATCATTAAAGATCAAACATCTCAGGTTTCATTTATTTATTTATTCCCCCCCCTGCTTACTTCAGCCTTGTAGCCAGGAAATGTTTTAGAAAGACATTTTCCTGCCCAGTGCTGTGATTCAAAACCCATCTACACATTTTTATTTCTTCATGATATACTGTCTTGGCTAATGTTGGTTTCTATTGGCACATGACAGAGTGTGGCATATTGGAAGGGTTTCTGAACACACCTTCAAATGTTCTTCACACATTCACAGAGTATAAAGTGTGAAGACATTATCAGAGCCCAACAAATGTCTACCAGCAACACATATAGGGCATTCACAGTTATGAATAGGCACAGCAAACAGGTTTGTATTGGGCCTTGAGTCTTGGAACATGAGTTGAACAGGCCCTCACTAGGGATGAAGACAAGGCCAAGGTATTGATAGAGCCTGTGGGCTTAGCAATGACCAGCAACAGAACTCTCACCGTCACAGATGAATTCAGTAATACTGCAAGACCTTAAATTAAACATGAACAGAGTGATAGTGTAGACAATTAGAGCCCATTGGAAGACATAGAGCTGGATAGGAATATGAACTATAGTATCAGATTCTGAAGCTAAAGCCTTGACTAAAATGCTGATGTTTCATTATGTCAGAAGGAAATTTAAATGCTAATTTTTGCTGCTTTGCTCTTAATGGTAAGTGCATGACCTGTAGCGTTTTTTAAAATTATTCTTTGTACCTGACACTATGTTTACATGGATAACAATATTCCGATATTAACACGATTATGACAATACTCTGATTAAGAATCTACCATGTAAACTGAGATTTTTGAATGCCTTAATCTAGCTGAAGTCATACCCGAAGTAAGCACAAATCGAATTAAGACGTGGAGTATTCCTATTTCAGTCTCATTATCAAAGCTCAGTTTAGAAATGTACACACCTTAATCACATTATTACAGTCTTGCAGGACTTTTCGCCACATTTTGGGACAGGATACACACACGGCAGTGGCCAACCGTTTCACAGCAAACAATAGAACATAGCTATTCAGACTCCTTCTTCCCACTGGTCGCTCTTTTGTGACTAACGTTTGTGACTCAGTTTGTTGCACAGGCATATGATTTGGTTTCAGTTTTTTTTTTTTTTTGCAACAACATCGGATTAATCAATGCTCTTTGCTGATGAATAGTTTTTCTTTCATTATATTTATAGTTATATGGTAATGTGGTTAACATTCAACCCATTCTTTTTCATCAGTATTATTTGTGATTTTAATTTTGTCAACGGGAATTCCTCTTTTGCGGGCTTATGATGCTTTTTCCTTTCACTTTTGAATTGGCGATCTTGGTTTTGCTTACATCTATAGGCTACATCTTTCAATTTTAAGATTAAAACAAATGCTTAAAAGATGGATTCATTGCTATTTTAATCAAAAAGCACAAAAACAATAAAACAATGACAAACTAGTTTACATAATGTTTATTAATTAACAAAAATTAATAAGACGATGTATGGCATACATCACATGCTGTATTATATGCCGACTAATAAATTACAGGACGTTTAGCAAGCACTGAGGAATCAAATAAATAAATAAATAATGAAAGAAAGCCTCTATAGCGTAACGTGAGGTAAACGGCAAAGATAAAAGTGTTTTCAAAATGAGAAAGAAAAGTAAAACTAAACTGGCTTTCTGTGACAGTGCTTGCATATTTTTCCTAAGAATACTGACTGCTACAATGTGCCGCAGCTCTGAAACGCACGCTATACGCAGCAAATGCTTTGGATCAGCGCAGACCATGCACTCGCACAAATATGACCACATCAAATTTTAACTCACACATTCTCCAAAAATTGTCACATATGCGACCATTTTGGTAGCAGTCCAAGGCACTGATTTGGTCCAAGTGGGAAGCGATGATGCAAATATACTGTAGCATGACAAATAATTAACTGCACTTGAAGCTTTCATAAAATTAAAAATGAAACACCCAAAAGTCTATACAGTACCATAACAAAGGCAAACTGTATGTTGATACGTGAAATTTTAGGGGGAATGTCGGATGGCGTCTCGTGGGGACGTAATGACGTGTCATTAATCGATCTATGTACTATGACGGGAACATGAAAGAAATATTCTAAAAGCAACTCATGTAAACACCTTAATCATAATATTGTCTTAGAATAAGGTAAATAATTAGATTACTGGTGTCCAGTAAACATAGCCATTGTGATCTTGGCAGCATTAAAGATTCAACAAAATAATCATCAATATATACACTGGTGACCCCTTTGTGTTCTGTCTTGGACTTTTAACATGTTTCTATGGTGGCTTTCACACAGGGTTAATTTGCTGCGATCCGAGCCCGGGCATGCTTGTTCCTGTTGCCCCCCGCAGCATTGGTCTTGTTTCATACTCAACTTGACTCTGTCGTTTTATTGAAGTAAATACATTGTAATCGTCTAAAACACATGTGCAGGTTACTTTACTTCCTGGTCAGGTGTGCACTCGAGTCTGTGCTGCTTTCATATTAATGTGAACCGCGCCACAGTTCGAGTGCAACAAACTCATACCACCTTCTTCAGGTAGTCTCGGGTTCGGTACCCGCATTCGCATGACAGCTTTCACACTAGCCAAACGTACAAAACTCTGACGTCAAACGAACCCGCGTGGGCACCAAACTTGCTAGTGTGAAAGTGACCTATTTTTCTCACTAGCCAGGTGTTTATGACTTTCTCCTTTCAGACGAATACAATCGGAGTTATATTAAAACATGTCCTGGCTCTTCCAAGCCTTATAATGGCAATGAAAGGGGTTCGATTTTGAAGTCCAGTAAAGTGCAACCACCCATCATAAAATATATTCCATATGGCTTGATGGGTTAATAAAGGCCTGATGCATTTGTGTAAGAAAAATATACATATTTAAAACTATATAAACCTGTAATCTCTTAAAACTTCCGCTAACTGTCATATGCGTCTACACAAGAGAGTAGCTTTCCCAGCAAATGACATAGGACGTAGGTGTAGCATAAGCTCCAAAGAGAAGTGACAAGCGCAGAAGCACAGTGGAGAGAGCAAAACAAAACACCAGCCACAAATTAAAAGTACAAAACAAGGATTTGTAAAGAAAAATATCAGAGAATTGCAATATTAGCCAAGAGCAGACTGGTTTTCCTTTGCTGTTAACAAAACTCTTGAGACTTACATATCCTCACCAGAGCTTGCACTACACCTATGTCTTACGTCATCCACTGGAACACCATTCTCTTGTGTGCATACATACGACAGTTAGCAGAAGCTACAGTAAATATATCATGATTTGTAAAGTTTTACATATGGATATTATTCTTACACAAATGCATTGATTTGTTTAAGAAAGCCTTTATTAACCCCCGGGAGCCATGTGGAGTTCTTTTTATGATGGATGGATGCACTTTATTGGACTTCAAAATCTCAACGCTCATTCACTGCCACTACAAAGCTTGCAAGAGCAAATAGATTTATTAATATAACTCCAAATATATTCATTGGAAAGAAGAAATTCATATACACCTAGGATGCAGGAATGCCTCCACGTGCATGTTTTTCCAATGATCCTAGGATGATGTCATAAAGGCTGTCCTAGGATCTTCTAGCAGAAGAAGCCACTTCAAGAATTTGCTTAAAGATGTTAATTCGAAAATTAAGCGAAAAATGAAATAAAGACATCCTGTAGAATCAGTATTTTGAGCTTTAGTAAAGGAGCAGCAAGGGTAAATACAGTCCTTCTTCACAAACCCAACCCAGCTTGCTGTGTTTCATGTCTGGAGGGGCATGAGAATTCAATGACCTCCCAGTTCTTCACCCCAAACTGATGTGTTATCGCAGGCAGGGCCAAGAGGGCGTAGAACGCAGAAAAGCACACTTCATTTCCATCCTCTCAGATTTCCTACACCTCTCTTATTGATCAGCTGAGAGAATGCAGCCCTGGATCACTCCACAACACTGACACAGCCAGTCGACAGGAGCCAATTGAGAAAGAAAGGAAGAACAGATACAGCTTCCAAAGTTTGATGTTTTGATGCCTTAGGCAACAACCGATACCCATAGACACACTGAATTAGGATTCCCAACGCTAACTTACAGCAGATACAATCATAAGAACTCACATCATATATAATGCATTTGCTGTTAAATAATAAACACTGCAGTCCAGTTTGGTTGCAAATAATGTATCATATGCTTACAAAAAAAAAAAAAAAAAAAAAAAAAAGTTGCTTGTTTAATTCACTCAATTAAAATCAGTGCAACATAGTTCTTAGTTCAGTAGTAGTAGTTGTTCTTAGTTTTTTATTAATACTACATTTAGCACTACATTTTATTAATACACATTAGTTAATCCAATCCTTTTGTGTTGAGACAATATGAATAATTTTTACTGATAACTGAATTGAAACAGTTAATTTCTACTTCCTGACATGCTTTGCTCTGGACTAGGAGGGTAAAATGTTGCAATTAAGTATTATTTATGTGCCACTGAGTAAAGGGAAACACCTATTAGTGCTTAATGTTCATTATGTTAGAGAATTAGAAGACTTTTTGGTATACTGGAGTTTTTGAGGTTACTACTGTGCTGAAGTGTGGAGCTTATGCTTAGGATGTAGGCGGCTACTTTTTTTTTTTTTTTTGTTACATACTGTAGCTTTGCCATTGTCAGAACAGTCTAAAATTATATTCATTACATTTTGTATAAAAAAGTCCATGCTAACATTCATGCAAGAAGAACTTCAGTTAAGTTTGTTACATTATTTGTTTAAATGGACTTATTCTATGTGTTTAAATAAAAATTGAGATGAATTAAATAGAGTTACCTACATCACATTCATTGAATTTATATTTCATACTTGTTGATCTTCAATAAGTCAATTGTGCCATACAAAAGCCACAAATGCCATTTATTAAATTAAGTACGAGTATTAACATAAAGGTGCCATTAGAAAGGTATTCTCCAGACAAAGTGTCTTCACCTAATATATTAATAAATGCAAGTTTTGCTGTAAGATTGTATGTAAGTAATGAATTCAGTCACCTGTGTTCATACCCTTTCAAAGATTCTTCTAAATCCAGTTCTGGCTGGTATTTAGAAAGAGGACAAATGATGTTTCAGTGTCTATACAAACGTGTGAAAATGTATGTGTGGTAGATCCACGTTGCATACAAATTCCTGCAACAAAGAAAGAGCTCACCCTGGATAATCAAATTTCTTTTACAATTTTGACAAATCGACCTGGATAAGGCTAAACATCCCTGGCTTCACAGAGAGAAGACGAAAGGTTGCAGTGTGTGTGTGTTTGTCTTTCGCAGGCGCTGTGAATGCTGATGGTGCTGTCTCATTAGTATTCCACCTCCATGCCGTCTCTTATAATGAAGACTTTTGCAGTGGCCAGTCAATGGCGACATTACAAACAGCAAACAACATCAGAACAAAAAGAAAGGGGAGGAATTTTAACATCACCTCCAAGCAATGATTTACTGAGGAGGAGGGGCCAGAGGGAAAGCAGCCATAAGGTGAATGTTGGGAAGATGTTGTTGCTAATGTGTGAAATGTGGAAAAAATACAAGATGTATCCAGCAAGGTGAACTCAGACAGAACTAATGCAGGTGTTTGTGTGAAACAAAGGTGTGTTTGTTACTTATGCATTTGCACATGTCCACACGGTGAAATGTGGTGAGAAGTGCAGTTGTAGTAATGTAAAAAATCCATGCAGCGTGAAGGTCGCATGAATGGTAAGTGTTTAGTACCAGCCATTGATTTTCAGTCGCCTCAAATGGAGGTTTATCCAGTAGATCTATCTCATAATCAGCCCTTTAACATTAATTTTAAGCACACTGGAGAATGTTTAACAAACTGTGAAAATAATATACTTGGAGATAAGGGTCATTGTACTATTATATAGGGTTCAAAGAGCCACTGACTGTGACTTCCTTCCATCAAACAACCAGCTTACTTAAAAATACATTATATTGACAGCTACACTAATAACCCTTGTGTAAAATGCAGTCCCAATCTTTTGTGTTGCATCAATATCTGCTTCACACAGGTAACTAACCTCCTAAACATTAATAAAGCTCTTTGGTTGGTACTTTGGTTTCATGGTCACATAACTCAGACTCAGGCTGATTACTGCCACCTCATTATCACATGACAACTCAATACAGATGCTTAATGAGAACCATAAGGTTTATTGTGTCTGTATAACTGTGGCTTGGTTTTCTGTCTGAATTCATTTCTGTGATACTCATACAAAGCAGAAGCAATAATAAATAATCAAGGATGGTCATATACACAACCCAGGCTCATTTGAGTGCAGTGATGCTTAGACAAAATTACATTGCGCTGGTTCTTGCATATTCTGCAATAATCCGAAAGTGAAATATCCAGTGAGTGGTGCTAAAAGGTTAATGCTCTATCACGTTTGGAAATAATGTAGCCTACCACATACACTAAAGCAATGTCCAGTGTTGGGGAGTAGTTACATGTAACTGAATTACGTAATTTAATTACAAAATAAATGTAATTGTAAATTTGAAAATGTTAATAATTACAAAGAGGGTTACATCTGAATTTTCACACAAACACACACGTTTGTTTTTGTGAATTGTGGGGACTTTCCATAAACTTCTATAGTTTTTATACTGACAAAACGATATTGTCTATCCCCTAACCCAACCCTAACCCTAAACCTACCCCTTACAGAAAACATGTTTGCATCGTTACACTTTCAGATAAACATCATTTACTATTTTTAATTTTTTTTTTTACATGTGGGGCCTGTGGTCCCCACAATGTCAAAAATTTCAGGTTTTACTGTCCTTGTGGGGACATTTGGTTCCCACAATGTAGCAAGAACAAGTACACACATACACACACACACACACACACACACACAGATTTAATTGACTTCTTTCATAAATTGCACTGACTGCTCTAAAACGAGACACCAATGCTTTAGGAGTTTAGGACACATAATAGGACAATTATTTGATAACTGTTTTACTTCCTATTTGGGTTTATGCATATACTTTATTTTTTAAGATTTATTATTATTATTTTTTTTTTTTTCCCAAGGCACTGTTAGATGCCATTGTTTGCTGTCATAACTATGAAAAAAGTTGATTTAAAAACCAGTATCATTATTATCATTATCATTATAACTATTTCTTGTTATGATTTTAAATCTGTATTCAACCTCAAAATGATCCAAAGTAAATAAGAGGTTTTAACCACTGATCTATAATAGAGAACTGGATTGCTCATGACATCATAGAAGTAAAGCCACTGCGCCGCCATATTGCTATTCCTTAGTATTCGCAAACATTCTATTGAATGAACAGGAAATAATACGACTTTAATGGGAAAACATCACCTAACAAGTAAGCGTTTTCATATCTGATGTCTCACTGTACATTCTCAAAACGCAAACGTCCTAAGCATGTAAACGGTTATTGTTTAATGTCGGGAATTCCCTCTGCTTATTAAAAATATACATTACAGTAGCGAACATGAACATGACAAACATCGGACGTTCACCATGTTTACAAATGACAAAATGCTCATTCTGAAAACTGAAAGATTTATGCTTTTATACATATAATTTGCCTTGCACAGTTAATAATTGTTTGTGCTGTTTTGTTATAGTGTTTTTATTCGTAACGTTACAGGCTAAATGCATGTTTCAACAATGATTTCGTTAACATCATTCTGAAGCAGGTAATGATTTAAACGTTTAATTCAGCCTACATAACACTCATGCTGAGATAAATGTTAATAATAAACGTTAATAATGCAAAAATGTTAAATATAACATTTTAAAATGACTTAAATAACTAAAAAGATAAAATGAAAGTAAAACTTTAAAAATGAAACTAAAACTGTCAGCAGATGGCGTTAAGTCACTGATTTTATCACTGAATCATTTATTCAGGAATGAAGCCACTCTCTTTACGAATGGGTAATTGAATCAATGACTCAGATTCGTTTAAAAACGCCCGTTCATTCATAAATCTGTGTTTGAATAGAGATGCGGCTTGTTGCGACTTTGTTTCAGACTATTTTCATTGACGAAATTGAGCAAAATCAGGTAGTGTTATAGATAAATGTAATTTAAGGCACTGAATATAATAGAATTTGCGCGATCTTTAAGAGTTTAAAATAGATGTTGCTCACTTAGGGACATTAAAATATGCACATCATAACTTGAAGAAATAACATTGACTAATTACATTTGGTACGGATTTAAAGACATCAAGCTTTATTTCCAAGATTTGAATTTCAATACAGCATAGAGCAATATAACAGGCTTTGTATTATTATTACACGGCTCTGTGGAATGCTTGATTCTGATTGGTCAGTCATGATATTCCAAGATATGTTATTCCCCGATAACAACTGGTAAAAGCTAATACCACAGACTCAGCCGGGCAGCTTAAGTTGGTGCTATACCCTTGCTAGTTTTTCTTGAAGCTTTGCGTTTGGTTAGCTAATACATTTTTAAACCTAATTCAATATTATGTGTACAATTTCTTAATTCAGTCATCCTGGTATTGTGGACTCACTCTATTTTTTTTCATACAAACACAACTGCTGCCATTGTTTTTTGTACACTGTAATGGATTATAAGATAATTAACAACCTACTACTGTAAGTACTAGTACTTAATTATTTATGTGGTGAAGTGTTGTGTAATAAAAGTGATATGACTTGCTGCTTGCTAGCAACTGATTTCTTCATGGAAGCTTTGCGTTCAAATATTTCAACTCAGATCAGTGTTTGGTGTCTAATTATTTACTTTTGTGACAAGCAGCTGTGTAATAAGTGGGATAATGTACATCCAGTCAGTTGTTATCGCAAAATAAAGATGTATATTATCCCTTACTTATTATAATCTTAATTCAAGTGATAAGGGATTTTGAAAGTCTGACAGTAATTAGTGTTGAGTGCTACTGTAAGGTTAACCCTGCTGTAAGGTTAACCCTGAGATATAGTGCTCATATGACTTGCATTGACATGTGATCATTCCTCTCTCTATTTTCTTTATGCTTTCTCCTACCCTCTCAGTAAACAGTGGCAAAATGCCTGAAAAATAATACCTGAATTGTTTTCCGTTTTCATCTCTTCCTATACTGTTGTACTGCAGCACCACTATAGCACCACTGAAAGAAAGAAATTGTTTTATCTGAGTTGTGAGTTTACAGACTGAAACAAATAGGATCAGAGAGAAAGACCCAAAAAATAATAAAAAGACAATAAATAGTTGTGCTCACTGGTTTGCACGCAACAACAAACATACAGTGTGAAGAATTTTCTGAGCTGGTCATTTTAATAAATATCCAAATGTTTTGACCAATGCAATTCTGTAAACCTTCCAGTCACTTGTGATTTAGTGTTCAAATGTCTGAAAAAAGCTTGCAACTAGCTTGAGAGTTGTGAGATAAAAAGTTGCAATTACCTTTTTATTTTATTATTTTTGTAACGGAGTGAGTGAGACGAGAGGCGAGCGGATCCATCTGCGAGCTTTTATTAAAGGGATGAGACAGAGACATAGTCGTACAGGCAGGGTCAGACACAATGGCAGGCAGGTATAACGAAGGCAGAATGTGAGAATAGTCCATGAGACGAGCTAGAGTCCAGTAGGCAGGCGGCGAGAAAGCTATACACGGGGAACAAGGAAACTAGGAATGCTAACAGAAATAATAACAACAACAATACTCTGTGACTTGCATGGGGTAAGACCGGGGCTTTTATAGCGCGCCTGATTGGTCCCAGGTGCTGACCCAATCAGCGCGCTGCATGATGGGAGATGGAGTCTGGGGTGTAATACAACAGTCTGTGTGAAATGATGGAGCGAGAGCGACATCTGGTGGTGAGCGGACCGCAGGTCCGCACCCCCGCCCCCCAAAGAGCGGCTTCCAGACGCTCCAACAGAAAAACAGTCCTGGGGAGTGGTGGGAGGGCCAGGAGACTGAGGCAGAACCGGCAGGGCGGAAGCCTTCCAGGGAGCAGCAGGAGGCGCAGGAGCCCTCCATGGCGGAGCAGGAGGCGCAGGAGCCCTCCAGGGCGGAGCCAGGGCGGAGCAGGAGGCGCAGGAGCCCTCCAGGGCGGAGGCGGAGCAGGAGGCGCAGGGGCCCTCCAGGGCGGAGCCGGAGGCAGAGCAGGAGGCGCAGGAGCCCTCCAGGGCGGAGCCGGAGGCGCAGGAGGCCCAGCAGGAGGCAAAGGGGCCCTCCAGGGCAGAGCAGGAGGCGCAGGGGCCCTCCAGGGCAGAGCAGGAACCCGCATCATGGATTGGGACCTGGGGAGAGCAGGGACAGAGGAGGCAGACTAAATGAGGAGAGAAGCAGAGAGTGCACAGGTTAACGCCGCCTCCCTAGGAGATTCTACAGCGAATGCTGACACCTCAGGAGGCATAGGCGCAGCTTCTCTGACAGATGAGCCCTCTGGAGCAGACTTGAGACCAGACGGGACCTCTGGAGCAGACTTGAGACCAAACAGAAGCTCTGGGACTGGCTTGTGATCAAACATGACCTCAGGGACATACTTTTGAACAGACGTGAGCTCTGGAGCAGGCTTGGGATCAGATGTGACCTCAGGGGCTGATTTGTGAACAGCCGTGACCTCAGGAGCTGACTTGCGAACAGACGTGACCTCAGGAGCACAGTGTGCAGCCCACACACACCAAATGGCAACCGCCATTAAGGGAAGAGCAGCAGTGGGTGGCAGGGTCTCTTTACTGGTGGGTTTAGAAGATGCCGATGCCACTGGGAGGCTGGCTGCTCTCACTGACACTAGTGACGGGTCCAGCACGCTGGCCATCATAATAGGCCGTGACCTTGGAATGTCAGACGAGACATGGCGAGGTTCTGGGCAGACAAACAAAACGTGACGAGGCATTGGGTGGTCTGATGAGACGAGACTCTGGGCCGTCAGGCGGGACGTGACTTGACTCTGGGCCGTCAGGCGGGACGTGACTTGACTCTGGGCCAGCAGCAATAACTTCACTTGGCTCATGAAGATCAGCTGTGGTTTGACTTGGTTCGTGGAGATTGGCTGTGACTTGACTTGATTCGTGAAGACTGGTTGTGGCTTGGCCTGGCTTGTGAAGACCAGCAGTGAACTGACTTGACTCTTGGAGATCAGCAGTGACTTGACTTGGCTCGTGAAGATCAGCAGTGACTGGATCTGACACGTGAAGACCAGTGGTGACTTGACTTGACTTGTGAGGATCAGTAGTGACCTGACTTGACTCATGGAGATCAGCGGTGACTTGACTTGGCTCATGGAGAACAGCAGTGACTTGACTAGACTCATGGAGATCAGAAGTGACTTGATCTGACACGTGAAGACCAGCAGAAACTTGACTTGGTTCAGGAATGACAGCTTTGACCTTGCTTGGCTCAGACACCACGGCTGTGACTTTGCTTGACTCAGGAACCACGGCTGTGACTTTGCTTGATTCAGGAACCACGACTGTGACTTTGCTTGACTCAGGAACCTCGGCTGTGACTTGGCTTGACTCGGGGTGATCAGCAGTGGCTTGACCTGGCCCTACTGGAACAACTGTGGTTTGACTTGGCATTGCTGGAATGGCTGTAATTTGACTTGGCTTTGCTGGAACGGCTGTGGCTTGACATGATTCAGGAGGTGCTGTAGTGTCTTGACTTGACTTAGGACGTGAGGCTGTGTCTTGCCTTGTCTCTGAAAGGATAACTGCGACTTGGCTTGGCACAGGAACCTCAGCTGCGACGTGACTTGACTTAATAGGAACAGCCACTGTAATGTGACTTGACACTGGAACAACAGCCGTAGCTTGACTTGACTTGGAAACTTGACTTGGCTCAGGAAACGCAGCTGTAGCTTGACTGGCCTTGGAAACTTGACTTGACTCAGGAAACACAGCTGCAACTTGACTGGACTCGGAAACTTGACTTGACTCAGGAAACACAGCTGCAACTTGACTTGACACAGGAACAGCAGCTGTACCTCTACTTGACCTTGGAAACACAGCTGCAACTTGACTGGCCTTGGAAACTTGACTTGACTCAGGAAACGGAGCTGCAACTTGACTGGACTTGGAAACTTGACTTGACTCTGCAAACACAGCTGCAACTTGACTGGACTCAGGAAACTTGACTTGACTCAGGAAACACAGCTGCAACTTGACTTGACACAGGAACAGCAGCTGTAGCTCTACTTGACCTTGGAAACACAGCTGCAACTTGACTGGCCTTGGAAACTTGACTTGACTCAGGAAACTGAGCTGCAACTTGACTGGACTCGGAAACTTGACTTGACTCGGGAAACGCAGCTGCAACTTGACTGGACTTGGAAACTTGACTTGACTCAGGGAATGCAGCTGTAACTTGACTTGACTCTGGAAACGCTGCTTTAGCTTTGTTTGGCTCTGGGGTAGCAGCTGTGACGTGACGGAGCTCCGTTATTGCCGCCATTTTGTAAACAGGCTCCGCCGTCGCCGCCATCTTGCAAACGGGCACTGCTGTCGCGGCCATCTTGTGAACGCGCTCCGGCGCGGCCGCCATTTTGCGAACGGGTGCCACAGTCAGTCGCCGCCATTACATGAGCACGCTCCGACGGGGCCGCCATTCCGCGTGCGGGTTGCGCAGCCGGCATTACTGAGATGTCGCGTTCCTCCTCCGCGACACCCACAGTAAAAGATGAGCCCACAGTCAATAAGGCAAAGTCCATGAAATGTGCAAGTGATGAACGCGGTCCCTCGCATCTAAGTTTGTGCTTTAACAGTTCATTGAGACCATCACAAAAAATTTCAATTAATATGCAGTCCGGGAGATCTGAATGATTGGATATGGCCAGGAATTCACGGATGTGATGCTCTAATGAACGCGGTCCTTGTTTTAATCTGAATAAAATCCGGGTTGTGTCCATACCTGTAGATTGTCCGGGAGAGAAGCTGCTGGATCCTTGTTTGACGGAGTACTCTGTAACGGAGTGAGTGAGACGAGAGGCGAGCGGATCCATCTGCAAGCTTTTATTAAAGGGACGAGACAGAGACATAGTCGTACAGGCAGGGTCAGACACAATGGCAGGCAGGTATAACGAAGACAGAATGTGAGAATAATTCATGAGACGAGCTAGAGTCCAGTAGGCAGGTGGCAAGAAAGCTATACACGGGGAACAAGGAAACTAGGAACACTAACAGAAATAATAACAACAACAATACTCCGTGACTTGCATGGGGTAAGACCAGGGCTTTTATAGCGCGCCTGATTGGTCCCAGGTGCTGACCCAATCAGCGCGCTGCATGACGGGAGATGGAGTCCGGGGTGTAATACAACAGTCTGTGTGAAATGATGGAGCGAGAGTGACATCTGGTGGTGACAGGTCACCGACCAGATTCGTAACAATTTTATACCATAGTGAGGAGGGGGGAAAAACAGAATTACAAACTAAGAATTCAGAGAAAAAGAAAGTCAGAATTGTGAGATAAAAACTCACAATTTCCAATTAACGTTTTTTATATTTTTAACCCCATGGAAGAAATAAGCTTCCATGCATTTCTGTTCTGGAGTAACTAATGGGGTACTTGAGCCTTAAAGAGAGCCTGGTAGAGAAGAAAAACTGATTCTCATTCATATACAGGTGTTTCTCAATAAATTAGAATGTTGTGGAAAAGTTCATTTATTTTGGCTCACACTTAACAAAACTCACCAATTCACTATCTCAACAAATTAGAATACTTCATAAGACCAAAATAAAAAAAAAATAAAAATACTTTTAGTGTATTGTTGGCCTTCTGGAAAGTATGTTCATTTACTGTATATGTGCTTGACAGTGGCCTTCAGCTCATCTGCATTTTTTGGTCTCTTGTTTATCATTTTCCTCTTGACAATACCCCATAGATTCTCTATGGGGTTCAGGTCAGGTGAGTTTGCTGGCCAATCAAGCACACCAACACCATGGTCATTCAAACCAAATTTTGGTGCTTTTGTAGGCAGGTGCCAAATCCTGCTGGAAAATGAAATCAGCATCTTTAAAAAGCTGGTCAACAGAAGGACGCATGAAGTGCTCTACAATTTTTTGGTAAACGGGTACAATGACTTTGGTTTTCAAAAAACACAGTGGACCATCACCAGCAGATGACATTGCACCCCAAATCATCACAGACTGTGGAAACTTAACACTGGACTTCAAGCAACTTGGGCTATGAGCTTCTCCACCCTTCTTCCAGACTCTAGGACCTTGGTTTCCAAATGAAATACAAAACTTGCTCTCATCTGAAAAGAGTTCAAGACTTTAGACCACTGGGCAACAGTCCATTTCTTCTTCTGCTTAGTCCAGGTAAGACGCCTCTGACGTTGTCTGTGGTTCAGGAGTGGCTTAACAAGAGGAATACGACGACTGTAGCCAAATTCCTTGACACGTCTGTGTGTGGTGGCTCTTGATGCCTTGACCCCAGCCTCAGTCCATTCTTTGTGAAGTTCACCCAAATTCTTGAATCGATTTTGCTTGACAAGCCTCTCACAGCTGTGGTTCTCTCGGTTGGTTGCGCATCTTTTTCCTCCACACTTTTTCCTTCCACTCAACTTTCTGTTAACATGCTTGGATACAGCACTCTGTGAACAGCCAGCTTCTCTGGCAATTAAAGTTTTATGGCTTACCCTCCTTGTAAAGGGTGTCAATGATTGTCTTCTGGACAACTGTCAGATCAGCAGTCTTCCCCATGATTGTGTAGCCTAGTGAACCAAACTGAGAGACCATTTTGAAGGCTTAGGAAACCCATGCAGGTGTTTTGAGTTGATAAGCTGTTTGGCATGTCACCATATTCTAATTTGTTGAGATAGTGAATTGGTGGGTTTTTGTTAAATGTGAGCCAAAATCATCACAAGAACCAAAGACTTAAACTACTTCAGTCTGTGTGCATTGAATTTATTTAATACACAAGTTTCACAATTTGAGTAGAATTACTGAAATAAACAAACTTTTCCATGACATTCTAATTTATTGAGATGCACCTGTATATAGCCCTGATCTATACTGTGTATATGGCTGTTCTTACATATGATGGCAAAATTAGATATATTTTTGTTCTAGAGAGCAAGAGAGAAAGTACAACAGAAAATAAATTGCCCTGCATCTGTCCTGTGAGGTTTTTGAAACAAAATTTGGTTTGGTTGCATAGTATGCACTTTGCAGAATGAATGACAGGTGAGTAGACTATATAAAGCACATGAACTCTGGGCTCCTGTGTCACCGTTAAGCACAGTAAGCTTTCCATGACAAGCTGTATTCATGAGAGAGAGAGTCTAACAACTCATCTTCATGACAGCTCCAATGCAAAACAGCTTTCCTGTCCTCTTCTGGTTCTCCCTCTGTCTCTGTCTCTTGCTCTCTCTGTCTCTCTCTCCATGTGAAGGTGGCCCCAGACGCCCGAGCAGACTGAATGCATACAGGGCAGGTCAGTGCGGAGAGATAAATGGTGATTTATCATGGAGATGTGCTGTAAATGTCCTTGTGCAGCCACAGTGTTCCGGTGGGAAGCGAATGAGGAGACCACAGGGCCAGAGAGATTAATGTCAAGCAGAGGAGAGGTGTGACAGGGGATCAAAATCACAATCAACTTTACTACCTGTGTCCCTTTAAAGCGGAAGGAAAGAGAACAGAATGGATAAGATTGAGCTGAGGGTTCAGAAGACGAAGGGAGAGGGACGCCATAGGGGTTATGTTTGTACTTGTGTCACATAACCAGATTTTATGACAATCCACCTTGTTTTGAAATGTGAAAGTAAGCTATTTTCTGTGAATATGCAAGACTTCGAGTTCATTAGATGCTATAGGTAAATACAGGGGCTAGACAATGAAACTGAAACACCTGGTTTTAGACCACAATTAGTATGCCGTTGGGCCTCGTTTTGCGGCCAATATTATTTTGTCTTGGGAATGACAAATCAAGTCCTGCACAGTAGCAGGAAGGATTTTGAGAAACCTCCAACACTATATTGGCCAGTGTTTCAGTTTCATTGTCCAACCCCTGTAAGTAGAAGTGCAGAAAACAGAAAAATAAACAAAAAATGTAAAAAAAAAAAAAAAATTGTGCCATACCCCACCCCCATCTCATGTTTTCTTTTTCTTTAACATTATTATCAGCTTTAGTTCCACTCACCGGACATTTCATTGGATATTTCATTTCCAAACTGCCATAATACTTGCATTAACCAATGTAATAAAATGTTGGCACAATCACATTTATGTGTTTCTGAAAAACATGAGCACACTTTTTAGCTTCACTCACTGACCATTTCACTTTGATAGTGTTGTAAAACTTGCAAGAAGCAATGTAATATTATTTTTGCAAAAATATCACCACAGGCATGTATTTTTTTCATTTACCAGGGTTGGCAGTATTATGCATGAGACTGTATTACAACAGAGAATTGAACTGTCAGGAAAGTGTAACTAATTTACAAGATGCTATTTTTGGGTGAATTTGCATGAAGTGACATTTTGTACAATTTTCAGAAAAAAAGCAAGCATGAATGTCCACCCCTAAACCTACACATAACCATAACTGGGGAGTAAGCACATCTTATGAAAACAGACACAACAAATAGATCGTACAAATTCATATGAATTAGCCACCAATATGTAAAATAGTTACAAATTGCCATGAGAATGTGTTAGCACAGAACACTGTGATATTTATCAACGCTCACAGTGTGGTTCACCATTTACATGCAGACCAGAGCCTAGATTTTTTGTGAATACATTTCTTCTATTCTAGAGCTCCAGACATGAACCATTACTGTTTCCATTGCGTTACATATTCCATTGCATCTACTTCAAATGCAAGTTACGATCCTTCAATCTGACAGTACAAGAGTCCAAGAGTGCTGAAATATGTCTTCATCTTTCTATATTTCTGTCATTTAGTAAGTACAAATCTACTGAGCTACAGCAAGTTATTAGCATGGGAGAATTTAACCATAAACATTTGAGAGTGACATAAATGAGAGGGAAGCATTTCAATGATGCTAGGATGGAGATCTAAAAATAATTTTCTTCATATCACAGGAAGCAGTTGGACTGGCAGATGTTTCGACTTCATACACTGCTACTCCGACATGTCAGTCAGCCCACATCTTTAAACCACTGTGCATGTGAATCAATAAATCAACATTTGGGCGTGTGATAAGATGTGTGTACATCAAGGCAGGCTCACCCCCTGAACCTAGAATGTGTAAAGATGCATTATCTGTTTGAATAAATCTTGGTGCACACCATGCGATTTATAATAGTCTTTTACAACCGTTGCTTGCCAAGCAAGGCCACTCTGTGGGACCTCAGTTGTCATTTATGTCAGACCGACAAAAAAAAAAACTCTCAAAAAAACTCACAAAACTCATTAAAAATGAGCATATGCAAAAAGACTTGTCTAAAGTTTTACATCATCAATCTTTGACACATTCAGTAAGTTACATTCATACTGAATTTAAATCGTGGCTTGAAATGGTCATTAATCGGCTGTCGGCAATCATGTCAAACTAGCAAACAAAGATAGCAGATTTTGGTCTAGGATAAGTGGAAACTTTTAGAATTCTCAAATTTTGTCTAGGATGGCAAATCGAGGTCAAAATTATACAGTGTGCACCAGCTTTAGTCAAATCAATTTTTCCCCTGAATGAAAAGTCTTGTAGATTTTCAGAGAATAAACTCTTTCTTTTTACACTCACACTAGTAGTTAATACTAATAATGTCAAACAGTGTATACATATACATCAAAGTGTCATTCAACCACGTCCCAAATGATTTATTGTTGTTAATAGCACTCTGTGAGTCAGGCAGTGATCACACTGAGAATATTGTGACTCTAGACGCGGGGTGTTTATTAAAAGCATAGCAGATGTACAGGTGAACAAATAGCAGATGATATGAAGGCAGCAATGCATGATAGCAGATGATAACAGACAGTCATACAATATAATGGAATGCAGACAATAGATGAGCGCAAAGCAAAGTACACAGAGTGAAGCTGGGATGATAAGAAAATCCCAGAGTAAAGACGAAGAAGTAATCCATAATCTGAATCACAAGAAGAACACTGCAAGAAGGCAACAGAGTCTCAACAGTCCAGGTTTATGATTATTCAATGAGTAACGTAGCATCCTAGATGAGGGAACAGCTGTGCATAAATTCTATATTAAATTGCACTACATTTAAAAATAAATTAATTAATTAATTAAAGCAAAATAAAAAGTTTATTTTGAAGTTAATGGGGAACTGCATCTTTAGACTTCGGATGATTGAATGTGGGATTGTGTATGTGACGTGTAAAGAACACTTTAAGAGTTTAGATGCAAAAGCCTCTTTCTTTTAAAAAAATGCATTTTTATGAGGCTTCGATGTACAGGTTTCTACCCAAGTACTGGTAATTCTGATTGGGCTGAGGCTGGGATTTTAGCGAGTTTGAAGTAAAAGTATTTGATGGACGTTTAGTATGTGTCGACAGCATTCACTCAGTATCATTACCTCATTTTTGATCGAGATGGCTTTTAGGGGGTTTTGCATCTGAACTCTTTACCTCTACAGCTGTCTACACTGATGCCTTGTCCAAATACTCACACCTGCTCAGAATGGGTTGATTTTTGCAGAGCTCATTTTGACGACGTAAAAAGGGTGTTGCTTTACACTTCCATTGAGTGTTTTTAACCAAAGTATATTATAGACTTTTCATTAAGACCCTAAAGAATCATATCAACTTGTGGAAAATGGGCATCCGATGACCCCTTTAAGGGCACTGCACTTTGGCATGTTTAAAACCTGGGACAGTCTTGCGCACTTACTTCCTGTTGCACGCACATGATTTCAAGTGGCCAAGACCGCAAGTGTGGGTATTTAGATAAGGCATATGAGTGTCATCCACTCGGACTGCCGAACCTACAATTACTGTACAACACAAGTGCCAAATTCCTGGTATGTAATTATCATAAAACTATGCAAACTATGGTAAAAGTATGTGATTAATCAAGTTTAAAATATTTTAGCTCATTGAAAACACTAATAAAAACAGAACAAAGAGAAGAATCCTACTGGCAAGTGAAAGTATGTATATAATAGTTCAAATATTAGTTAAAATATTTAATAAATTACATGCATAGGTTGAATGTGAAATGACAGGAATGGGTAACTGGTTAATGGCAGATGTGGAAATCCTTCTATGGAATTCAAGTTCAGGTCTACTTACAATAACTTGCTTATGGTTAATCTGATCACTGACTAGCACCATCACTTCAGAGCCTGTTGACAAATATAATTTAGCCTTTTTTTTTTTTTTTTTCTCAACTTTCCTTTATCTCCCAAATCTGAAAGGACCTTAACGTTTATGTGAACAGATCTCAGGACATGTGGAACATGAAGAACATGAGGAGCTCATTACATTTTCATCTCTGCAGGAACACATGCCAGCTTCAATAAGTCCAACCTGTTTCACAATGCCTGCCCATATATGACGTTCATTGCTTTCACTTGCTTTTCCTGTCCAACTCTCCCAGCACCCAAATCTTGCTGATGGCAGCTATGCATTCTACATCAATGTTTCAGCAATGACACAGATGAAGTGGATCCAATGGGCAATGTATACAACTGCCAAGTGTGCAATTTTGCCCTCTATGTCACCATGTCTTTATGCCATATGTACACCACTGGTGCTTCGAAATGAACTAGGATGTGCCAATGGGGATGTTTTGCTTTGTGGCAGCTTAAGCTTATTTTTTTTTTTTTTTTTTTTTTCTAGAATTTCTAGAATTTACTTTGAAAATGTTTGGTCTAAATCTACTGTGTGTTGAAAACAGCATTTCTTGTCAAAGTATGATCAAAGTATGCATATTACAAGACACTGTACTGAAATATTTAATATGGCTCTGAAGATTCATACAGCAGGCATACAATGACACACAACTTTTGTTATGAAAACAAGCACAGAGCAATGTACATTGTAATGTTATACTGAATTTTGCATACAACGGATGCAGTCCATTTATACAGGTTAGGGTTTTGCATATTTTTGCTACACAACCTTTACAACCTCTTCCTCTGTACTGTGTGTTTGCGTACGTGCGCTGTTTTTTTTACTTCCTCCTTTTTTGTGCAAGTCACCATCACGCCTTCTCCTGCTGTCCCCTTGTCATCTCATCTCCCTTGAGACGCTCAGCTATATGAGACATAAATAAAGAAATACATCCCAAAAAAGTGCATGCCATACACGAAATACGCTCAATTCAGCCAGTAAAGGGCATCACTTTCCATTACGAGTGACATGTTTATCACTGGGAATATACAAATCCTGATGAAGTGGCAGGCACGAATAGAGGATAGCTTATTTACACCGAACACAGTCCGCATGTAAAGTGACCTTGAGCAGGCATGTGATGTGAGCTGACAGCAGGTTTCTTCCGTGTCTGTTTGACTCTCTCTCTTGGGTGCAGTGTCTCTGGGAGTCCTTCATCAAGCAATACTTAAATGATCCATTGTAATATTGCCCTGCTTTCAAAGCAAAGTTTTAATTAACTTTGTTAGAGAGGCAGGTACTAGTAAAAAAGACCCCCTTTTAAAACTAATTCATTCATTTATTTTTTCAAAGGGAATTAATATAATATGCTTTTAATCGGCTGAAATTGTCCTAAATGGTCACTAAAGTGCAGTTTATTTTGTTCCATTCTTCTCAGCATTGTGCAGACATTTCATGTTAAGAGGTGAAGAGGTTAAATGATAATCTGCCACTGTAGGAATCTGTCTACAGCAAGCTTTTTATTCTGCAAATCGAGGACATGTTTATATTCACTGCTAAATACAGAAATCCTGTTCTATTAAGAAAAACCTGTGCTGTAAGTCATGGACCAGAACATGCACTGTAATTCAAAAGTGACCATATTGAAGACCTGTGTCTTTTTTTTATTTTCTTGGAGACATTGTTTTAGGATTTTACAAAGTACCATTCCCAGTCACCAGAGAGCAGCATCAGCTGGATATTGAACTGTTTTACTTCCTTTCTTTTGCGTAAAAGTAGTTAAATAGTTCCTTCTATAGTTGCAGAGTATTGTTAGTTCACTTGCTGCCCTACTAGATGTTCCTTCTTTGATTTATTTTCTCTTCTTTGACTTTTTGTTCTTGGCTCTTTGTTTGGATTAATCTTATTCTACTCTGTCCATGATTTTGATATCATGTTTGGATTTCTCTGTTTTTTTTTTTTTAATATTATAATACATTTCTGAAAATGGATTCTGACATTCTCAACATTCTCAGGAGTTACAGTGCCATTAAACAAAAGGAGGACAAATCACAAATCCACGTTCATTTTTCAATTCAGCTTTTTATCCTAATTGTTCTACTAAAAATAGGGATGTCAAGTAGAACTACAGTAATTATTTGAGTAAAAACAATGATTTGAAAAAATCTTCAGTACCAGGTAAATATTACAATAAAAAGACAATAATCTTTTTCTTTCTTTCTTTTTTCTGTAGTATTATCAGTATGGCGTATCAACTCATTTTGGTGCCCAAGTGCTATCTGACTGACAGGCAGCTGCTTCTGAATATGCCTATACAGTGTCTATAGAAAAATCATCATACCCTGTGAAAACCTTTACCTTTTGTCACATTACACCCTGGAAAATAAAATAAATTAATTAACTTTTTTGAGCTGCATGTACACATTATGACCCTCATCATTAATGTAAAAATATCATTAAAAAAAAAAAATCTGGAGGATTATTAAAAAATATTTAGTGAAACGCCATTATAAACTTGCTCAGGTGCAAGCAATCAACTTCCAGATTAAACACCAGGCTAATTGCCCCACCTGACATCAATAGTAATGATGTTTATTACTTTAGAATAAAATGAGCCGTTTCTTGAAGATTCCACTGTTAGTAGTGCATGATACGGCAAAGAATTCACCATGGTTGGGAAAGTGCTTTCAAAAGACCTCTGAGATAAAGTTGTAGAAAGGCACATGTTAGGAGAAGGCTACAAAAACATTTCAAAGGCATTAGCTATCCCTCGGAGCATCACTAAGAAGTGGAAAGCATATGACACCACCAGCACGTTGCCTAGATCAGACTGTCCGTCCAAAGTAGATGACAGAGCCAGGAGGACATTGATAAGAGAAGCTACCAGGAGGCCAAAGACAACTTTGAAGGACTTACAAGGCTTTATGACTGGGTCTGGTCAGTCTGTGCATATGACAACTATCTTCCAAGCTTTACACAAAACGAAAGAAGCCTTTCCTAAAAAATTGTCACACTCAGTCTCGTTGCACTATGCAAAAACACATTTGGAAGAGTCTGATATCTTCTGGCAAAAGGTGCTATGGTATGATGAGACCAAAATTGACCTTTTTGGACTGAACTCCAAGTGCTAATTTGGCGAAAAGCAAACACAGCACACCACCCAAAACACACCATACCTACTGTGAAGAATGGTGGTGGCAGCATTATGTTGTGGGGGTGTTACACCTCAGCTGGGACTGGGCGACTGGTCAAGATTGAAGGGAAAATGGATGCTGCCACGTACATCCAAATTCTTGAGGAAAAACCGAAAATCTGCGGATGGATTTGAAGACAGCAGTCCATTGCTGCTCACCACAGAATTTGACTGAAGTTGAGCAATTCTGCAAGGAATAATGGTCCAATTTTCCCCAGTCAAGGTGTGCAAAGCTAGTACAGACATATCCAAAAAGACTGATGGCTGTAATTAAAGCAAAAGGTGGCTCTACAAAGTATTAAATCACGGAAGTGATGGCTTTTCCAACACTGTTATTTTAGTGGTTTTTTTTCTTCTTCTTTTTTTTCAGAACTGTGCTTTCCTTCATTGATTTGATGTTATAAGACCAAAATTGTAATTAAAACTGGAAAAGTTACTTGGAACTGGGTTTGATTTTAGTCTGTATGACAAATAAAGTAACTATTTCAAAGGGGTATGATGATTTTCATTTTCTTTTTTTTTTTTTTTTTTTTTTTATGTGGAGAGCTTCTACTGTCATTCTGTGGATGTGGACAATATTCACAGGTTTATGCTTTTGCTGTAGCAAGTGAATTTATTACCCAATAAATTATATAGATATAAACCCAAAGATTTAAGAGTGCTTGTGAGAAAGTGTGTTTTTGTGTGTGCACGAGACACTGAATAGGGGAGAGAGAAAATTTCCGAAAGACGGAGAGAGAAACAAAGTTGAGGCAGCAGACAGAGATAGATGATCTGTTGGCAGCCACAATTTTCTGGAAGAATATGGCGGAAAATGGAAGAGTGGGGATGTATAATGAGGTCAAGGAAAGAGAGAGGAAGAGAAAGACCTTCAGGCCAGTGCAGACCGATAAGAATGGACAGCTAACTAGATAAACTTCACACCACACAGCCACATTCTCTATTATGGCCACTGGGACCTCTGACCTCAATGCCCTTTCTGACTTAGCATTGGGCTCCAAGACCACTTCAATGCTGAACCACTGGAATATAAAAAGAAGCATCATGTCAGTGATGCTGAGGCTTTATGGGAGATTACAATGTAGTTACATCATAAAAAAATTGTGAGGGAATGAGCAACAGACAATGCCCTTCCAACTATACTCTTGCTATTCATCTTGTTTTCCACCATATTCAATTCTCAGCACCACAGACTCACAAAGACCCACCGTTTACATGCAAATCTATACTCTCTTTTTCTTTCCTCTAAACACTAAACGTTTTCTCTCCAGCCACTCTTGCCCACTTGACCCCATTCCCTCCTGAATTCTACAAGTCACTTCTTCTGCATACTTATTTTCTACACTCCTAGATACATCATCGGCACATCTATCCTCTTCACCTCATTAAAACAAGCTTTGGTAGCTCCTCTATTAAAAAAAAGTGATACTAAACAATAAAAAAAATAAATAAATTGGAGGACAGAGATAGTGAAAACACTTGCACAAGTAGTTTTTAAGCAAGTATTATTTGCTCTGACAGGACAATCTTCAACAACAGAATCAGCCTTTGCATCACTGAATCCTGTGGCTTGTGAGAACTGCCTCCAGACCATCCATCCTCATATTGCTGGATGTGTCTGATTTCTTTGACACAGTAAGTCAACAAATCCTCCTATCCACCCCCACTGAAAAACGAAACTCCCCTGGTTTGTGTCTTAACCCACAGGCAGACCGTTCTCTGTATCTTGAAGACACATCAGCTAATGGGTGCACTGGGGTACCTCAGGGTTCGCTGCTTGGCTCTTTCCTCTTCTTGAGATGAGTGCACATTATACCTCTCTTTCTCTTGCAGGAATGTCTGGCAAATGTTGAATATATCAAGTTAAAGTACCTTCAGCCAACTGCAACAAATCCCTCATCCCAAAGTTATAACTTAGATATTTCACCCAAAAATGAAACTTCTCTCATCATATACTTGCTCTATGTTTAAAAACAATGAAATAATTGTGTATTTGTGGGTGAACTACCCCTTGAGGTATTACCAGTATTGCAAGTTTTCTTTAGTTGTTATACACCCTTTAAGGGCAGACATCCACAGTGCTTATAGTTGGGGCTCACAGTATGAAAGTATGAGAGAAATTTTGAGTCAGGCAAAGTCCCAAGCAGCTTAACAAGCTCTCGGATATATTTAAACATGCTGAGAAGAAAAAACAAAAAAAAGGCTCTGTTCAATTCCCAAATCATAAACAACCTTGTTACATGGTCTATGCCTCTAGACAGCCCTATATCAAGCAGATAAGAAACACACTAGCATACAAACTGTAGTTCTGTCAAAAGGAATATCGATACTGTTCTCTGCTCTTTAACCAAATTCTTTTCACAAAAGTTATGGCACCGACAATAAAAGCTCTAGTTTTCCCCTCTGGCTTGCAAAAGCTTGCCGGGGAAATACAGTCACACTGTATATTAACTACTTTGACATAGTTATCAGGTAAACTGATTCATAACATATGCAAGGACCCACAACCTCCTAAGCATATGCACCTGCACCCTCCTACCATTACTCACTTTTAAAGATCTACTTTCCCTGCAGAAGTATATACTGTACTGGTCACTGAGCTTCTCATAGAACCACCACAATAATGACTTACTTTTATATTTTGTGTTATTTTTTTATTTTTTTTCTTTCTTTTTCTTTTTTGAAAGGACATTTCAGGAGTGGAGAGGAGAGAGATCAGTGGGAATGTGTGCCAATTCAGAATGTGGATTTTCAGTGAATAACTTGAAAAGTTACACATTCTTTGTAAGGAAAAGAACACCCTGTACATAGTCATTTGGTATATGAATGAAATACATTCATGACAGAATTTGGGTTAACCATTTTAAATTCCATTGTTTCATCAAACAGAAGTGGCTGAGCAGCTGAGCAATATTATATTCAATGCATCATAGGGAATTTATGAATAATGAGTGTCTGAACTGGAGCGAGTAGGAAACCACCCATTTTAAATAGGCAAATCTCCACGTGAGGGAGCCATAGAACCTGCTGGTCCAGAAGTGATGCATTCTTCATTGGCATCCACCCTGTGTGGAGGTGACAGCACAGTGAATCATCATCACCACCTTGCCTGACACTGCTCTTTCTATCATGGCAGTTTGTCTGCTTACTCAGCAAAAACACCCAACATCCACTCTAGTTCTACTTTATTTCCAATTAGCTTCATAATGGAAGTTATTGAAGATGAAACTGCAGCACTGGTCTCAGAGGTGCATGAAGGTTCTACCTGCAACTACTTCTGGTTAAAGACATGATCTGTTTATCTTTTGTTTCAAGTTTGCTTCTTATTCTGGGACTAGGTATCTATTCCTTCCTGCAGTAGTGGTTAATTGAGTAATTGAAATCCAGTTTGGCCTCACTGGGCCATGGCTTACCAAGATCAGCTTGTCAAGGTTGCTATAGAAAAAAAAAAAAAACTGCAATACTCATGTGCCCCACTGTTGAATTTAGAATGAACAGACACCTAACAAAGCATACTGCAGTACCACAGCATCAAAAACCAGAGGAACGTATATATATAAAAAGAAAAGAAAAAGAAAAAAAATTCTTTCAAAACCATACAGTATTTCCTCAAGTTTTTCCCTCGTTAAGAAAATTCTTTACAGTTAATGAAAAGAATTGTACTTTTAGAAAATGTTTTAAATCATGTACACTCACATGACAAGACTGTAATCATGTCAGAGGCCTAAAAAATGTTTATTTTACATGGAGCAAGTCGCCTCATACCATGTTTAAGTAGGTACTTCTTTTGAATAAATAATTAGTGTGACCGTTAAAAAAATATGGTCTATGAAGTAGGGGTGGGCGGTACACCGGTGTCATAGTCATCACCGGTGTGACATTGCGCCACGACATGGATTTTCTAATACCGTCAATACCGTAATAAATCAATTATGTTCCTTGAACGGCTGCATTTACGTCAATAATATCTAATTCTAAATAATAAGGCATTAAATTTTCTTCAAACGTTCAGTTGTGGTCTGAATACCTGTCCTTATACTATATATCTTGTTGTAAATAAAAAAGTAAAACACATTCGTATCAGCCTTGCACGTGGTAGGTAAAAGCGGAGTGGCCATTAAACGACTGGTGAAACATCGTGAAGAAAGGTCGGGCCTGTAGCCTATATACTATCTGAAAAGAGATGAGTGAAGTGTCAGAACCAGACGGAGAGACCGACGCCGCTGTAGAGGTAACTCTCGTTCCAAAAAGAGGAGGAACCTCCGTTATTTGGAACTGGTTCGGTTTTAAATCATCCGACACGGAGCAAACTTAAGTAATATGCAAGGCCGTTTGCCGCCGTGTTGTGACAGCAAGAGGTGGAAACACAAGCAACCTGTTTCATCATTTAAAAAACACGCACGCCCGTGAATATGAAGAGGCAACCCGGGCCAAAACGAGCGCAGGTGGGACCAGCAGCACCAGCGGAGCGCGTCCCAAGACTACACAGCTTTCACTGCAGGCATCGTTTACTGCTGCTACACCTTACGACAAGAGTAGTAAGAAATGGAAAGATATTACCAGGGCAATTGCGCTATATATCGCAAAGGATATGGTGCCCATTCAAACCATAGAGAGAGATGGCTTCAGACATGTGGTTCACACTCTGGACTCAAGATACGAGCTGCCTGGTCGGAATTTTTTTAGCCAGAAGTGTCTGCCAGAGCTGTACACGGAGGTACGGGACAGAGTCATGAACGAAATTCGCCACCTTGAAGCCTACTCGGCCACTACTGATTTATGGTCCAGCCGAACTACTGAGCCATACATTAGCCTCACCATCCACTTCATTGACGATGACTGGAAGTTGCGCAGCAGATGCCTACAGACCGCCTTCTTCCCCGAAGACCACACCGGAGCAATAATTGCGTTAGGACTGAAGGATGCACTTTCCGCCTGGGGCTTGGATGAAGCGCGTCTGGTGTGCATGACGATTGACAGCGGTGCAAACATGGTGCGCGCTCTGGAAATCAATAAATGGACGAGACTCGCATGTTTTGGACACAGACTGCACAACGCTATTGGTAAGTTACACTTTCTAAACCTAACATTTTATATTCAGAAAATTTGTCAAGTCCTTTTCTGTTTGTATTAAAAAAAGAAAACAAAAACAAATTTAAGGCCACCACATTAGTATTGTATTTTCATTGTTAATATTGTTTAGCCGTGATTCCTCTGGGGACCGGATCAGAAAGTAAAAAAAAAACATAAATATAAAATTCAATTATCATCAGATTATATGAAAAATATTATTAAAAATATGTACAATATAAATGTATTTAAAATGAAAAAGCTGTACTATTTGTGCAGGAATGTGCAAAATATTGACCAACATACATACAACATGGCCTATTAGATTTGTAATAGCCTAATGTTCAGTGTGTCCATACAATAAATACTTATGCTGCTCTACAGTTAATGGTTTATTACGTTTTTCAACTATGATAACCTACTTTTCCCACTTCTGCTAATATTTTTATCCGTTCTTTTTACTTCCCAGAGAGGAGTGTCCAACATGATGCTCGAGTTGCACGGGCCACAGGTATGTGCAAAAAGTGGTCAGCACATTCTCCTACAGCTGGAAAAAGAAGAATGCCCTGACCAGTGCACAGAGAGAGCTGAACCTGCCCCCCCACAAGCTGATCACAGAATCCCCAACAAGGTGGGGGTCCCGTGTCAAAATGATGGAAAGGGTGTTGGAGCAGGAGAAGGCCATCACTCAAGTCCTGGCAGCAGACCAAAAGTCACGCCACCTTCTACCCACCTGGCAAGACATTGATGTGTTGGAGGCCATAACCAAAGCACTGAAGCCTCTGCAAGATTTTACAGATGCCCTGTCAGGAGAGGAGTATGTTAGTGTCTCCTATGTTAAGCCAGTCCTCCATCTACTCAATACAAACATTTTGAAGCCAGAAGAAGACAAAGCAGGACTGTGCGAGGACATCAAGAAGAGGGTCTTGGATTATTTGAATGAAAAATACAAAGATCCTGCCACTGATGAGCTGCTCACCATGGCAACATTCCTGGACCCACGGTTCAAGACCACCTACATGTCACCTGAAAAGTTGGAGGAAGTGAGGAGCAGAGTAG